>NW_024376575.1:0-42064 GCF_016808335.1 Panicum virgatum
TTTTAACAAATCCTTTTTTTACTCCTCTTCGAGCTACTTGATCCCGGACTCAAAAGCTACAAAAGTTTCAGATCAATATTTTAAAGAAAAAGTATATTTTAGCCATCCAACTCTTACCTCGATTTGGTTTTGCCCATTGAACTTCAAACCAGATATTTTTTACCACTCAACTATGAAAACCATTTATTTTTTACCATCGAGCTGTTTTTGGTGGCCGGTTTCACTGACGTGGACGCCACGTGGGAGTGGGCCCACTTGTCAGTCATCCTCTCTCCTCTTCCTCTTCTTTTCTTTTCTCCTCCTATTTCTCTCTCCTCTCTCGGAGAGGTACCAGACGGCGGAGGCCAGGGAGGTTCCCCCGAGCCGCCGCCCCCGCCGCCGCCACACCACCTACCCGGCGACCCGTCTTTGGCGGCGGCCATGGCGGGTGCCCCGCGCCACGGCGGATCCATGGCCTGCTCGAGCTCCCCCCCCCTTCTCCTCCTCCTGCCTTGCCGCGTAGTGCCGCCCCTCCCCGTCCACGATGGCCTGGCTCCCCGCCCTCCCTTCGCCTTGGGTTGAGCAGTGGATGGCGTGTGGCATGACGGCGGGCCCGTGGGACGGCGGCCCATGCGCGGAGCGGCGCCCCTCCTCCCTCGGCGTGCTGGATTCCTCTCCCTCCTCCCTGCTCCTTCCCTCGGTGGCCATAGTGGTGCCTCCTCTGCTCCAAGCACGCCGAGCTCCCGTGGCGAGGCAGGCTGCGTGGCGCACGGCGAGGCCGTCCTCCTCTCTCGTCGGTGCGACACAAGGTGGGTCGTGGAGGCGCACGGCGAGGCCGGCCTCCTTCCTAGCCTCGAGCTCGCTGGCTTCTTGGCGGGGAGGGCAGAGCGTCGCGGATCCGGCGCCGGTCCCCCTCCCCTGCTCCTCCCTGCGGCGGCGGTTCTGGTGCCGATTCCCCTCCCTGCTCCTCCCTCACGGCGGATCGGGCGTGGCTCCTCTCCAGCGCAGCAAGTGGAGCTCGGCGGGGCAGAGGCCATGCATGGCGACCTCCATGGCCGCCAAGCAGAGGGGCCAGGAGAGGGGGGAGAAATAGAGAAACAAGAGAGATATTAAAAAAATAAACTGACATGTGGGCCTACTGCCACGTGTCATCAACGTCAGCGAAACCATCCAGCAAAATCACCGGATGGCCAAATGTGAACGGTTTTGATAATTAGATGGTCAAGGATACCCGATTTTGAAGTTGCATGGCTAAAATCAAACTCAGACCATAGTTGGAATGCAAAAAATGGACTTTTCCCATATTTTAAACAGGCAACTTTCAACTCTAAAGTAATTTATATCGTAGTTTGGTGCTAAGAGAGATACTATTAAATTTGTTGGTATTCAAGGTACCTAGGGCGCCTTATGCCTTTTGCTAGTTTTAGTCACTTGGATTTGGGCCATTGATGTCAAAATCTCCGGATTTGCATCAAGCTTATGGATGATGATTACCACCTAAGACCAAGCTTGCTTCAACTTTTTTTTTCTGAAACCATTCTTGCTTCAACTTGATCTCGACGTCTTCTTAGGTACTCCAATGTCTGCACCAAATTGGCACTCCAATGCTTGCAGATATATGTATTCACTTTTTCTGGACGATGATGGTGTATGTATATGCACTGCAGCCACGTTATTATAGGGCTACTTTTCGAGAATTTTAGACCAAGCTAACTCCAAGAGTCTAGTTAAGCCCACTCGGATCGGTAAAAACAGAGAAACACTGGTGAAAATTCAATCCAACAGCCATTTCTCTAGGCATCTTTGCCGAACACGTCCAACTCACCATCTCCCTCCTCCCCCGCGCGGTCCGGTCCTTTTTCTGCACCATTTTCCTCCTCCCACACCCTCCCACCCTCGTGCTCTCGCCGTGGCTGAGGATGGTGTAATCGTCGCCGCCGAGGATGGGGACGGGACGACGTGTCCATGGTCGCCGTGTGTGAGGAGGGAGTGGTCATCACCGCTGGGGATGGGGAGGGTGATGTTGTGGCCTCTGCGGACGGAGAGGGTGCGATCGTCGACGCCAGGGATGGGGACGGCGATGTTGTGGCCGGCGCGAACGGAGAGGGCGCGATCGTCGCCGCCAGGGATGGGGGGCGATGCCACGGTCGTCGCCACTGGGATAGGGATGGCGTTGTTGTGGCCGCCACGCGAAGGGAGGGTGCAATCCCATCACAGAGACGGGGATGATGGTGTTGTGATAGTTGACGCCGGCTTCAGGAAAACGATAAAACGATCTGACATGGAGGTGATTTGAATATGGATAGTTAAGATTTGGAGAGACTGTTGGTTTCCCTAATGGTTAGGAAGTTTTCTATTTTTTACAATCTCCGCAAAACTCTAAATTTAGCTAGGATTATATCTAAGCCGTTGAAGTTGCTCTTGTAGAACCATTACTTTTACCCACCAAGCTATTCAAGGAATAGCAGGACATAGAGTGGCATGGAAAGTATCTGCATTGTGTGGAAGTTCTAGAACAAGAAGGTAATGTCACGGTAATATGAGAGCTTAGAGTAACTCCAATAGAATAGCTATTCTCTTAGCTAAATTTGGAGATTTTTAACCCTGCAAAAAAAATAGAGAGCCTCCTAAATGGTGGGAAAACCAATAGAGTGGGTAAATCTTAAGAATGTAAAATTCAAACGAGATCTTTGAATTTTGCACTAAACACCCTAGAAAGAATTTGGGGTTTGCAATGTAGTCCCTAAGTATGGCTGCGGTGGCGGAGGTGAAATTTTGGCGTCTGAATTTTGCACTAAAATTCTAGAAAGAACTTGGGGTTTGCAATGTAGTCCCAAGCATGGCTATGGCGGTGGAGGTGGAATTGCGGCGAGGGGAGGGCTTGCCACTTGCCAGTGGTGGGGAATTGGTGGGGGAGCAGGGGAAATGATCTATGTTCGATTTGAGGCAAGAGCCGGGGTCGGAGGTGGTCGGGCGGGTTGTCGGCGTACACGGGCTCGGGCGGCAGGACGGAGAGAGCGCGGGGATGATAGTGGCACGGGCGTACGACGACGTGAGGGCAGGAGCGGAGCGCGGGAGAGGCCCGTGCCGAGCGAGATGGCGAGTCCACCCGCTCTGTATAAATTGCAAGTGACGATCAGGGATGCCGAACTGGATATCGGTTGGATCTCGATTTCTAGAAAATTTATCTATTTAAGATTTTTTACCCATAATTCAGTGCGGGTGTAGAACAGTTTCAGGTTATTACCGATGTAAAAAAATGGGTTGTGTGCTGAGTCATGAGTGGTAGAAGCACTAAGGCCGTGTTTAGTTTGAACGCCAAAATTTTTTTGCGATGTAATCTTACTAATTTGAAGTACTAAATGAAGTCTATTTATAAAACTTTTTGCACATATGGGTTGTAAATCGCGAGACGAATCTAATGATGCTAATTAATCTATAATTAATTAATAATTAGCGGATGGTTACTGTAGTATCACTGTTGCAAATCATGTATTAAGTAGGCTCATTAAATTCGTCTCGCGATTTATAGCTCATCCATATAAAAAAATTCTCATCCATATAAAAAAATTTGTAAATAAAATTCATTTAATATTCTATATATCTGTCGAAATATTTGATGTGATATTTTTTTTATTTATAGGGTCTAGGTGGTAACTGTAACTGTTAACAGGGTCTAACTATACGGAGTATATTGCAAGAGGACAAGGCTCTGAGCTCGCCCCAACACAAGCTCCGCCTCCCCCATATGCACCTACTGGCTACGAGTCTACTAGCCTCCTCGTCTCCCTCGTCGTGTGGCGCCAAACCTTCTAGCCCGCAAACCTCAAGCTCGCCTCTCCATTGCCACAGCCGCCGCGGCGCCTGACCCGGCTGATGGAGTTCGACTTCGACTCCCCGGACGGCGGCGACGCCTGGCTGCTCGACGCCATGGCCACGTCGCTCCACTTCTCGGCCGCGTCTCCGCCGCTGCCGCTGCCGCCGCCGTGGCCGTGCGGCGACCCGCACCACCCCCTCCGTCGTGCCGCTGGACACGGCCGCCCCGCAGGACGACGCCCCGCGCGCGCCGGTGAGGTTTCCTCCACCATTGATTTCGCCGCCGTCCCTTCGTTCACGGCGCCGTGCCGTACGGGGCGATCCGGTCGAGGATCCTGTTGTGATCGCGACCGCAATCTGATGTCTTGATTCGATTGCTCGTACGACATGCCGGCGATTAGCGCAAGAATCTTGCGACAGCGACGGCATATTGGCAGTATGTTGCCGCGGCTTTGATTACCATTTGCATTGGCCGGTTGGTGCCAAGAAGGCAGCTTTTTTGGCGTTGACTTGGCGTGGTGCGGTGTGCTCTGGTTGGCGTTCGGAGTTTTCTACGCAATTGTGGTCAAAATGGTTGGTTGCTAACTGGACTCCACTACGAGGTGTCCAGGTCCAGCTCTTATTTACAATGCCATCTGGACCATTAGCTGGTGGTAGATTTGCATGGTGGGTTCTGACGGGATCCCCTTTGATTGTCTGCGCTAGAATCAGCCTATCTGGGGCAGTTATTAACCCAGAATCGCTTGTGCGCATGAACTTGATTATCTTTCCGGGTAGGGCCATGTAGTGGATTTTTCAGTATATTGAACATGAAGCCAATTTGATCAACCTGCTGTGTGTTGATAAATAAAAAATATGATGATATTTCCATTGCATGGTTGTGTTTGCTTGACGCCTTGACATAGTACTAATTGGTAGAATGAATATTTGAAGTCATTTGCATCTGTGGCATGCCGTGTCCACTATAGACAGACTATCGTCAGCAAGTGAATCTCTATTACTATTAAAAATCTGACATTTATGTAGCTGGCAGCAGCTATTACTCTTGTTGCAATTGTTTTTTTATGGTCTCTTGTTGCAATTGTTACTATTTAGTATTGACAAAATTCAATTATCCTCTGTTATGTAGGGAAATCTGAAATGACCAAGAAAGGTGAACCTATCAATGGTAAATGCCAGTTCATCTTTCATGGTTGATGATTATTCTGATAGCTCTTATTTCTTGAAGGAAAGGCTCACACTAGCTCTCAGGTACTTCAAGGAGTCTAACCAATCAGCACTTGTTGGTTCAGGTTTGGGTGCCCATCAGGAAAGGGGATCGCTACATGCTAAGCACTTCAGGGCAGCCCTTTGTGCTTGACCAACAGAGTATCGGACTTCTTCAGTATAGGGCTGTGTCCATGATGTATATGTTTCTCTGTGGATGGAGACAATGTCAAAGAATTGGACTACCTGGGCGCGTATACAAGCAGAAGGTGCCTGAATGGACACCCAGTGTGCAGTATTACAGCAGTACTGAGTACGCACGGCTTAACCATGCAATAAGCTACAATGTTCATGGTACTGTTGCCTTGCCTGTGTTTGATCCTTCCACGAAGTCATGTATCGCTGTTGTTGAACTTATAATTGACATCAAAGAAAGTAAACTATGCAAGCGAGGTTGGTAAAGTCAGCAAAGCTCTTGAGGTTAGCCTCATTTTTCCTTCTATGACAACAAATTGTCAACTTGTAAGCGTTCAGATATAAGTGATATTGCTGAATTATGGCATAATTATTTTCCAAACTCATTTTCTCAGCTGCATCTGGGTAATTAATTTTCCATTATCTGCAGGCTGTGGATCTTAAAAGCACTGAAGTTGTTGAACATCCATATGTCCAGGTAAAAATAGTTCGACAACTCCAATTTGACTAGTACATTTCCTTGTTTTATTTTGAGTGCTAAAGTTTTGTTTCTTTTCTTCTACTCAGACTCAGATATTTAATGAAGGCCATCAAGCTGCACTTGTAGAGATGTTGGAAGTCTTAACAGTAATTTGTGAAGAGCTCAAACTGCCCTTAGCTCAGACTTGGGTGCCTTGCAAATACCAAAATTTACTGGTACCCTTGTGGTGGTGTGAAGAAGAGTAGCTTCAATATTCATGGAAGTTGTGCCCAAGAATTATGCATGTTAACTAGTGATGTTGCATTTCATGTCATCGATGCTCATATGTGGGGATTCCGAGATGCTTGTGTAGAGCACCACCTGCAGAAAGGACAAGGAGTTTCTGGAAAGGCATGCATCCTACGTAGGCCATGCTTTTCCAAAGATGTGACTAGATTCTCTAAATTGGAGTATCCTCTTGTGCACTACGCTCGTATGTTTGGATTAGCTGGTTGTTTTTCAGTATGCATGCAAAGTGCTTACACTGGAAATGATGATTATGTACTAGAGTTTTTCCTGCCACCTGATTGCAGAGAAGATGCCGAGAAAATGGTTCTTTTGGAGTCCATCTTAGCTCTGCTGAGACAGCATCTTCGTAGTTTACATGTAGCTACTGATGAAGTCTCACATGAAGAACTTCAAGTCGACGCTATTACTGTAATTGATAACAATGAAACAAAGGATGAACATGCACAACATCTGAACTTTCAAGTTGGCATTCATGCCTCACATGAGAGCAATATGCATGGAGTCCATGAGTCTGACAGCCAGAAAAGAATAGCTTCACCAGAATATGAAATGTGTCTCTCACCTGAAAATAGCACCAAATGCAATGGCAAATTATTTGTTGGACCAAACGGTGGTTGTACCTCGGATTCTTTGTTGCCTAACAACAATAGCAAACATCATGGAAGGAGACGAGGAAAAGCAGAAAAAAACATTCAGTTTGGAAGTTATTCAACATTATTTTACTGGAAGCTTGAAGAATGCAGCAAAAAGTCTAGGAGGTATGTATAATTTGAATTTTCTGCAATTTTTGAGAAATTACAAATTTACATATTGTTTATACATTCTGTAGCTCATGCATTGAGATTGTGAATTTTGGCATATTTTGTTAGCTTGTAAGTCTGAATATCGTTAATTGTTTATTTCTTTTTGACAGTATGTCCTACAACGATGAAGCGCATCTGCAGGCAACACGGGATTTCTCGCTGGCCATCTCGGCAAATCAGCAAGGTTAACCGTTCTATTTCTAAATTAAAGAAGGTGATTGAATCTGTTGAAGGGTCGGAGAGTGCATTTACTCTCACATCTATCACGGGTCCTCTCCCCGTTCCTTTCACTCCATCCAATCCTACCAATATAAAGAATGGAAGGCAAACTGAGGTTACTGACCTTTCCATTCCTTCTGTTCAAGAAAACAGAGGTTCATCCTCGCAGATTAAGTTGTTAGAAAATGATGATCGCCTAGGCATGCTCATTCCTCAGCGAAGCTTTCTGGCTAATATCAGCAAACAGATCGAACGGGAGAAAGCTTTGAACTTGAGAAGTTCGTCTGGAGAGCCTAGCACTAATTCAGGGACATCAGAAGACTCCTGCCTTGGCAGCCCTGCAAACAGGACATTTGTATCACTACTCATGGAACCACAACAAAACATGCGCAAACCAGAAAGGTTCACAAAAGAGCCATTTCAAACACAGGACCTGCTTCTTCCAGGGCTATTTGTTAACGGTTCAGGAAGCTCCAAAAATTGCAAGAACCACATCACAGCTGCAGTTAATGAACCTGCTGTAGTCCCTCCAGGCAGTCTCATGTCTGTACATAATTCAGGGATAGTAACAGTGAAGGCACGCTACAAGGAAGACCTTTTAAGATTTCGATTCCCGTGTTCTGCAAGCATTATTGATTTGAAAGATGAAGTGGCCAAACGGATACAAATAGATGTTGGTGTTTTTAATATCAAGTATCTTGATGATGATCACGAATGGGTGAAGTTGACATGTGATGCTGACTTAGAAGAGTGCATAGAGATCTCCCGGCTATCTGGTAGCAACGTTTTGAGGCTGTTGGTCAGTGACATTGCTCCAATCCTTGGGAGTTCTTGTGGGAGCACTGGATGATTTTTGAAAGTTTATGAATTAGCATAGTATAATGCAGTGGCCTAATATAGTTTACATTTAGGCTAGCTGCTTCAGTTCTTGGCTACACCACTATTTTATTTTCTTTTACAGGTATTTCTCATTTTTGTGTAGGGAAATCAAGGATACAAAACATTTTCTTTGAGTTAGTATGTACAAAGATAAGGTTGGTGTAGCATAAATATAATTGATGTTTAGACTTTCATGGCTGCTTGTATGGTATACGGGTGATACCAGCCAAACAAAATCCTGAAAATATTATTGCTGGAATGCTTATAAAACTTTGAAATAGTTTTGCTGCAAATTTGGAGACTTATTTCGGTGCTCATTTTCAAGTTTGTTCTGAATTCCAACTAGTTCATTGTTCAGTTTTTCTTCATCAACATTATACAATTTTGTTTCAGTTCCTCAAGGAACTATGAAGTATTAGTATTTTCTATTTTGGTTCACAAACAAGTGCATATTTCTTTTTTAAAAAGGTAACAGGCCTAGCCCAAGCCCAGAGTAAATTATATTTTTTTTAAAATAAATCTGATACCTATTGACGAACAAATAGGATTTCGTGGAATGGCGCTAGCAAAAATCAGGCACACAGGTGGCTAAAATTCAATGGCTTATTTGGACACCAGTGATCAGAAGGCAGAAGCCATGGTAGTGCGGGTGAGCTTCAGAAAAAAGCTGGTGATCACAAAGAGTAGCACTCCCTCTAATTCCAAAAGTAGGTCGTTTAGAACATCGACATGGTGTTCTTTTCACTTTGGAATCGAAGGGAGAGGCAAACATGAGAAGTTTCGCTTTGGAGTGCTGCTACACAAGAGATACTAGCAGACGTCTCCTTCAGTACCCCCGATGCGAAGAAACTTTTTCGTGGCTACTTTCGTTTTGCCCAAAAGAAAACCAGTAGCTCGTTAGTCCCTTTTGTTCCAACAGCCTAGACACAACAGCATTCAGATGGGAAGAAACAAGCCCTCCACGAATGAAACCACAGGATCGTAGAATTGGTTTGCATCATATAACTACTGACAACAAAACTTCAGGAGGTCCTAAAATTATTCTTCTCACGTTGCCCAACTGTCTTGGCACCAAGACGTTGACATCTGCGACACAAGGAGGGCAAATGCAGCATGGGCAGCACAACGCACAAGTTAAGGCAAGGTCGCTCACTGGCAAGACCTGCTCCAGATCATAGGTTTCCTGCTTCTCCTGCCTTCCACGCAGCTGAACCACCAAAACTACTGGAAGCAACCGGTGCAGCTACGCTATTTAACCTCGCCACACAAAATCTTCTTGGAGCTCCCCTTATTAGCAGTAATTGTCGCTTTGGAAAACACTAATAGTTATAGCAGGCAGACAATCACTCTCGCATACATCAGAGTTCAGAGGAGGAGCATCAGAAATGGCGAAGCTGCACCGGCTCATCTCCGTCGTGCTCCGGCTCGCCGCGGCGGGGGCCGCGGCGGCGGCGGCGATAATCATGGTGACCAGCCATGAGACCACCAGCTTCTTCGGCATAGAGGTGGAGGCCAAGTACTCCTACACTCCATCGTTCATGTAAGTAATTCTCACTCTTCTCCATACTCTGAACATGCTAATGGAACGAACATCTTTTATTTGCCAGTGAATTCTACTGCTGTTGAAGTGATTTAGCTACAGAGAGATCGATCGATCGATCGATATTTTTGCTCATAAATCATGACAATGTGTTCGATCACACGCAGATTCTTCGTGGTGGCATTCGCAGTGACTTTCGCCTACAGCCTGCTCGTCCTCTTCGTGCGGCCGGGGAGCACCGCCTCCAGACTGGTGCTCCTGAGCGACGTGGTAAGCAGCACAGACTTATGCAGCAGCTGCATTGTCATCCCCATTCGATGTTCCGGTGACTGTCCATGAACGAACGAATGAAACGCGTGCAGATCGTGGGGATGCTTCTCGTCGGCGCGGTGGCGGCCACCGGCGCGATAGCGGGCATCGGGAGGAACGGCAACACGCACGCCGGGTGGCTGCCCATCTGCGGGCAGGTGCGGGCCTACTGCAGCCACGTGATGGGGGCGCTGATCGCCGGCTTCGTCTCGCTCGTCGTCTACTTCCTCATCATCATGTACTCCCTCCACGCCGTCGCGGAGCCCCTGTGCTCCTGCCATTAGAAGCCATCCCGTCACCCCTGCTTGTTCGTTCCGTCGTCTCCAGATCGATCGACCCGCCCACCAGTTATGAAGAACTTATATGATGCGTCGTCCGTTTCTTAGTAATTTTGTTTAGGCACTGTCTGAGACATGCTCTGGTCATATTCATTTCGTATGTGATCGGTCGTTACCATTATTTCTCATAGTATATTCAGGCATTCAGCTGGGACAAAACCCTTCTCTTCTTTCTCATGATGAGTTGCATTGGAAATTTGAAGAGAAAATGTTCCAAGATGTTTTCTGGGGACTGAATGATCCACTACTGTTGTTGTGATGCTGTCACTGTTGGGACTTTGGAAAAATTAGTTTTTTATTTCTTTTACTGTTTGATGCATTGTTGATGCCGACATGCCGTACGTAGTGTTAGTGTTGAGTCAAGGGTTAGGTAATCAGAATCTGCTTACTCACAGTACGTGTTCAGTTGAGTCAAGGATTTTTTGGTGCCACGAGCCCACGACACTGAGCTGGTCAACGCCGATTGCAAGCTTTGAGGCACTTTGTTGGTGAGCCAACTTATATCTACTTTCACCTAAACAAATCTCTTAATGTAAAAGGAATAAATTGATCTTTTTTTTCATAATCAACAGGTAATGACTAATGACAACTTACTCATATGTCAATAGCCTTCTCTGTAAATAATCGAGGTAAGCATCACAAAAGGCCAGAAGTCTTCTCTTCCTCCTCTCCGGCGCATGATTCCTTGGTGTATGGGATTGCGTGCAAAGAAAGATTCATTTAAAAAAGTTATAGTTCTTCAATCAACTATCCAAATTAAAATACGGTTGCATCATCGTGTTTGTAACTGCAAGGTCATCAAAACAAGACTACATTTGACTATATTCGAAAGAATTTAATGTGAAACAATATTATTTTAAATAACAAATGTTCCAACTTCTGCCCAAAACAGTTATTCCAGCTTCACAAGTTTATAAATGTGGAACAATTTTATTATTGTTCCATCTTCACAATAATTAAAATTATTCCAGCATAAAAATCATCTAAATATATTCAAGTATGGTCTTATTTTGAAGATTTTGCTCTAAGAAATATAGTGGTGCAATCGGATTTTGATTTATATATACGGTTTGGAAAATGCAACTTTTTCGCTTGTGGTTTCTTATTGGGCCACGTGCCGGCCATTCTCCCTTGTGTATACATTGACTATTGACTGTCAGTCACACATGTAACCCTAGCAGCCCCTATCTTATTAGAGTTCCCATCACAAAAGTGTGCAATTTACACATGATCTGCCTGGAGTAATTTTCGAGTTTTGGTAACACCATGTAACCAAATGTCCAAATCCAATATCTAACCCAAAAAGGTGCAGGCAAATTTTGCCATGGGCCATCAGCGCTCTTATGGGCTAGAGATGCAGCCCGACTGACTAGGCCTACTTGTACGTCATGAGCCCAATAAGAAGCGGACCATTACTCATGCAGCCCACTAAGTTAAATAACCACTAACCAGCATAAGCTTGTGTTCATAACTTTTGTTTTACAAAATTTAAAATGATAAATCCATTTTGGTTTATCTACTGACCACCCTCCTGTAAAATCAGGCACCGTACCTCTAAATTATTCGAAACCGTCGTCTAAATGACTACCTATATTGGTTCTAGAAGCGTTTTGCCTGAGACACCGTGTCAGAAAACAAAGAATGGAGAGTGGGAGAGAGCCTAAGATTGCTAGTCTAAGCGGCGACAGCAGCCGGTTGGCACCCCGTAGGTCGCGAGTTCGGATTTTGATTGGGACGAATTTCTGACTGTAAGTAAAATATAAAAAAATCCTTTGATGTGGCAGCCGGAAGCAAAATAAACGGAGGGCTGGTCCAAATCCAGAACACCCGACCCGAGCGACCCTTTTTTTATGCTCACGGCGCGCTGCCGCCCGTCGGTCACCGCATTTCTTCTTCCGAATTATCTTTTTTTTTAAGAAAAAACTAGCGCCGCAGTTCCAACCGGCGTTCAGCGGCGGGAGTCCGCATCTCGTTTCTCTTTCAGCTCTCCCCCGGATGAACTCCGCCGCCGTATCCGTCTCGGCAACCCCTGGGTTCTGACTCTGATCACTTGATCAGAGCTCACAAAACCAAAGCTGGACTCGTGCTCTGTTCCTCAAGCAGCCGGTGGTTGTTCCTCTCGAGCTCCTTCGACGGACAGGCGACGGGATGCAAGGTTTGCAGCATCTCCGTATCATGGTTCAACTTCAACCGGATCCTGGATTAGACGTCTCTGCTTGTGTTTTTCTTGGTTTCAGGGGAGGATCGCCAGGTGCCGGTGTACGCGTCGGGCATCGAGGTGAGCCTTGGCTGTCCTGAACTCCTGATCTTCTTGTTCCGGTGTTGGTGGATTAGTTTTACTTGTGTTTCGGAGATGGTCACCAAGATTCCTACAAAAATGACAAGTTATGCTGAAATTATTTCGGACCTTTTGGTGGTGCCAATAATTCATAAGATACAGTTGTTTCAGGAAAAAAAATTCATAACATACAGATACAGAAACATGAACTGCCTAGGCTGAAGGCCTGAAAACAGCATGTAACATTCTGAACTTGTCACTCTGAACATACTCAGGTACTCGAAAAGCTTCAGGAGAAATGGGAATCCACCCAGCGACGGTACCCGGCAATGTACTCCAGTGTCGTTGGTGGCATCGTCCTTGATCCATCCATGATGGTGATCCCCATCGACGACCACATGGTCCACCGCGGCCATGGCGTCTTCGACACCGCCACCATATCTGATGGGTTCAGTATCCTCACCCTGACAGCTCCTTTCCTCCTTCAGGCTCTGAAGATACAGTAACAGTGTGTAACAGTATAGGGTGCACCATGATTCTGAAACTCTGAATATTTGTCACGTTTGTTCTCTGAGCAGATGCTTGTACGAACTGGATTCACACCTGGATCGGCTGCTAGCATCTGCATCCAAAGCAAAGATCGATCCACCGTTCTCGCGAGAGACGATGCGAGAAATTCTGATCCAGATGACCGCTGCCTCCGGATGCAAGGACGGGTCGATCAAGTACTGGCTGAGCGCCGGCCCCGGCGACTTCCTGCTGTCCCCGACGGGCTGCACGGGACCCGCGTTCTACGCCGTCGTCATAGCCGCCGCCTCCGCCTCCGGCGCCGGCCGCCGCTCTCAGCGGAACGATGGCGTCAAGGCGATCACGACCGCCGTGCCGATGAAGCACCCGTTCTTCGCGGGGATCAAGAGCGTCAACTACCTCCCGAACGCGCTGGCGCTGGCGGAGGCGGAGGCGCGGGGCGCGTACGCGCCGGTGTGGGTCGACGAGGAAGGGTGCGTCGCGGAGGGGCCCACGATGAACGTCGCGTTCGTCACGGCGGCCGGGGACCTGGTGCTGCCGGCGTTCGACAGGGTGCTCGGCGGGTGCACGGCCAAGCGGATGCTCGCGCTGGCGCCGAGGCTGGTCGAGGCCGGCCTTCTCAGGGGTGCCGGAGAGGCGAGGATCTCCGCCGACGAGGCCAGGCGGTGCGCCGAGATGATGTTCGTCGGCAGCGGGCTGCCGGTTCTGCCGGTCGTCGAGTGGGACGGCCAGCCAGTTGGGGATGGTAATTTTTGCGGTTCAGAATTACAGTGTCTGCTAGAATGAAATTACAGTGTCTGCTGCTGCTAGGATGAAATTAGAGTCTAACATTGGTAGATCAAAGGTGTGATAGAGATGAATTGTTTTGTTTGATGATGCAGGGCGAGTTGGGAAGGTCAGTCTTGCCCTGTCTGAAATGCTCCGGGATGACATGAAGTCTGGTCCAGATAGGATTCCTGTTCCTTACAGTTAAGGAGGCATGATTGCTCTGCATCAGAGAAGAATGAACATCAGGGGTTTCTATGCTATGTACATATTTTGCTCTAACAAGTGCAAACAAGGCTGTTTTATTTTTTTCACTTTTGAGGTCCCTGATTTCTTGAAGGACAAAAGAGGCACTACTTTTTACATTTTGGAACTGAATAAGGTTGATGCTTCTGCAGAATAGCAGAGCAGTTAGAACAGTTGCTCTTACAGTTACAGTTGTACTAGCTTACATCTGCACCCGGCATGAATATTCGATTCCAGTTTCCAGCAGTTCTTTCAGCCCCTGTCAAAAGAAATATTACTATTCAGGAGTATCAAATAAAATCTATTTATAATTTTTTGGCAGATAAATGCTAATTCGTGAGACGAATCTAATGAGTCTAATTAATCTATAATTTGCTACAATAATCATTCGCTAATTATAAATTGATATACATCATTAGATTTGTCTCGCAATTTAGCCTCAGGGCTCTGCAATTAGTTTTGTAATTAGACTTCACTAGTCTATCAACCGTGCTCCCGCACGAGCTAGTTAGAGATATCTAATAATTATCTATCTCACGCTCTCCTTAACTAATTAAATATTCTAATCCAGTACTGCAAAGATACATATTTATCATTATATAATTGTAATAAATGTGATAGATTTAGTCACTAACAATTTTTTTCACTTTGCATCACACCTCCATATATATTTGATATGTATTTAATTGAACACTTTGTTTGAGCTATGTGAACAACATGAAAATTGATATTTTTATCTCTTCTCTTGTACATGATATATGTGACAAACACCTTATGGTTAATATATATGTTTATATAAATAATAACATAAATAATATATTAATAATGATAGGAATAGTAATTTAGAATTTTATATTGATGTGTTTTAAGATTTTATTATAATAATAGACTTTTATTTTAGATTTGGGGTTGATTTTAACTTTTATTATCTTATCATTGGATAATATATATGAAATTTAGAGGTTATTTGATATTATTTTATAATAGCATAAGTGGGTAATTTATATGAAGATTAGGGGGTTACTTTAGATTATTTTTTATAATGGCAGAGGTGGGTAATTTAGATATATGTTTAGGGAGTTACTTTAGTCTATTTTTATAATGGCAAAGGTGGGCAATTTATTATAAAAGATAACAGATCCAATGGCTATTATGATTAGAGTTGCCGAATTGATGGCCTGATGTTTCTGATTTTTGTGAGAATTTGTAGAATTTCTCTATTTTTTTAGACTGTCCACCTAGGATCCTAAGTGACTTCACCTAGAGGCTTCAAAAAAGCCTCAATTAGTAATTGTAAGATTTAATACTTTTAAATGCTAAGATTTTTTTTATGTGACATAGATTAAAATTTAGCCTCTTGAACCAAACAACTCCTTCGACACTCTATGCTCGAGTTTGTCTTCCCCTCTCCTTTTACTCTTGTCTAGTTCCCCACCCTCTATATGCATAAGCACGACATGTTCCTCCATGTGCAGCGGACCTATACAAATCCAAGCCGTGAACAGAGCGATTTCACGGAACGTGAAGGAACTGATATGCCCAAAGGGGATCACTGAGATTTACTCGCGGTGGACAAGTAGGGGCGCCTCGAGGACACTGCTGCCACTGCTACGTTGCTACCTTGGCGGTGAAGCAAAAGACGTCAAGACACCAAATTTGTCCTCTGTCGAGTACGAGCTGGTTAATGTGGCTCCTGAAGATGTTCAGAATTCAGAGGATTCTCATCAGATGCCTTGGGGTGTGTTTAAATCCCCACCCCACCCCACCCCCACATCCAAATTTTCCATCATATCAAAATCACATCGAAACATTAAATATAGCAAATAACTCATGCATTAAGTACTAAATGTAGGTAAATAAAAAAACTAATTGCATAGTTTTGATGTACGTTGCGAGACGAATCTTTTAAGCCTAGTTAGGTCATGGTAGGACAATATTTACCAAAAACAAATAAAAAGTGTTACATTGTGCTACAGTGTTCGATGTGACTTTTTCTCCTATTTTTTCAGGGATCTAACACACAGCCTTGGTTTGTTTCTATCCGCGTGCGCTTGGTGGCGATGGATCGGCCGGAAAACTGCGGCACACCTGCAGTAGTGAACATTTCCGAGGCATGCAGATCCGGGGATTATAAGCAGCTGCTGCTGCTGGTGTCATGCCTTGTACGCTACGGTTCTGCACTGTAAGTAACCAAGGAAAGTCTTCGATCTCAACTACGAAATCTTAAACCTTGATTCTAAGGCTGTGTTTAGTTCGCGAAAAAATTTGGATTTTGGTACTGTAGCACATTTCGTTGTTATTTGACAAATAATATTCAATTATGGACTAACACTTAGTTCGGCTGGCTGTGGCTGGTGCTGATTTGTTGTGAGAGAAAAGCACTGCTGGCTGGCTGGTAACTTGTGGCTGGTGCTGGTTTGGTGTGAGAGAAAAACACTGTTGACTGATTGAAGCGAACAGAGTCTAATTAGACTTAAAAGATTCATCTCGTGCTAATCAGTTAGACTGTGTAATAAATTATTTATTTCAACTGCATTTAATGCTCCATGCATGTGTCTAAAAATTTGGTGTGACATGTACTTAGGAATTTTTTTGGGAACTAAGCAGGGCCGCGTTTGGGAAAACAGTTTCGCTTGAGGACAAGTCTTGTGACCGGAGTTACACGGGCGATAGAGTCCAAGATTGATCTGCTCTGGCGAGCTTAGCAGGAAAGAAAAGGGTGTCCAAGCTAGGGAATATTCCCTTCATGTTACTTAGAACCTGCAGACTGCAGATTAAATCATCAGGGTTCTGTTTTTTTAATAATTTAAGTCATCAGAGTTCCATTTTGTTCATACTGGGTCCACCGGTAATCACAGGCACACCCAGAGCTATTGCCCATTGGGCGATCCCACTCCGGACAAAGCTTCAGTGTTTTGGGGCGTGCTGCTCGGGGTCACGCGTGCCCACCCCGAGTGGGCCGTGACACCCACTTCCACCCCTTCAGGATTTTACATTTTGAGTCTAAAATTGGCGTGACAAATCAACTTACTATGTTTTGTTGCTAGAACAATTTCTTTTATTTTAGAATAATTTTTTTCTGGAATAATTATTCCAAAATAAAAAAATAGTTATTAGATTTATATAGTAATTTAACTGACAGTCACAAGTGCGAACATTTGTAGTCTTTTGGGGCCTCTGTACACTATCAGCCGGCTGCTGCTCTGGTGAGAGATGATTGCCGCACCCCTTGTCCTTGGCCAGACACGGGCGCGCGGCCGGACCTGGAGCCCTGGACCACGCCACCGCGGGCGCCGCCATGTCCACTCCGGCACGCGACGCGAGCTCCCCGGCCGGTTCGGCCAGCGCGGTGCTGGCGCCGCCTCCTTTTCACTCGCCTCACGGGTAAAGTTGCCGGCCCGCCCTGGAAGCATCCAAGCGCATGGCGCCATGGCTCCTCGCCGGCCAAGCGCTCCTTGCCATGGCCGCCAGGCAGGATCTCGTCGCGCCGTCCCCCCCCCCCCCCCCCCCCCCCCCCCCCCCCTCCCGCCGCGGGCATGCGCGCGTGACTTCGGAGCCGCGTCGTCGCGTGCTCCTTGGAGCAACGCCGCTCGGATATAGTAGTACGCTGGCTACTCTGTAAAGGTCGGTCATGCTCCGGATGCACTGTCGCCGTGTGCTTCAGCAACATTCGGAGAATCGGAGGTCCCGGCCGGCTCTTAAAAAAGGTTAAGCTTTTCAATCGAGGAAGGAAATTCAGAACCGACCGACCGGCTGCGGCTCGGATCCATCCGGTGTGCAGTCACTTGACTGGAGTTCAGACTGATCAGTCCACCGGCAGCGCAAGCATTGCAGCGTGTCGACGGAGGGAGACAGGGACGCCGCCTCATCCGCAATCACCGACGCGCGCACTAATCTTCAAGCTCATATGATAAAAGCGCGCGAGGCCGGGCAGCTGGAGGTGCAGCACCGAGCCATCCCTCCCCGCGCATTGCCCTGCCCGGCAGGCTAGCGGCTAGGACAAGAGGCCTGCCACTGCCAGTGCCAGCCGCGAGCCAATGGGTTGCCGCGGGGGCGTTGGGCTGCCGCTGCTCGTGAGGCGCCTCTGCTTCGCCGTGCTCCTGTGCGCCCCATGCCTCTGCTCCCTCTCCGTTGCCAAGAGGACGCCGCGGCCCGCGGTGAAGCCACCGCCACCGCCACCGCCGTCGCAGGTCCCGGCGCCGGCGCCGGCGTACCCGGCTCTCCCCGTCCGGGCGGTGTGCCTGGGCGGGTGGCTCGTCACCGAGGGATGGATCCTGCCGCCCCTCTTCAGCGGCATCCCCAACAAGGACCTCTTGGTTGGTACTTATTACGTACCTTGCTCTGCATTTCGCCAGTCAGTCTTTGTTCAGGCAATCGATCGATCAGCTCTGCTTCATGGTTTGCTTTTGGGGGGTGTGATCGAGTGCAGGACGGGACGCAGGTGCAGTTCAAGTCGGCGCTGCGGAAGACGTACATCACCGCCGACCAGGGCGGCGGCGGCGCCGTGTTGGCCAACCGGACGCAGGCCTCCGACTGGGAGACGTTCAAGGTGCGGCCCGGCGGCGCTATGCATAATTCTTCCTCGCTTGTTTCTGAAAATGAATGGATACAATGCAATGCAGCTGTGGCGGATCAACGAGACGACGTTCAACTTCCGGACGCCCGGCGGCGAGTTCGTGGGCATCGGCGCCAGCGACGGCATCATCGTCGCCACCGCCACCGCGCCGACGCTGCCGGAGACGTTCCAGATCGTGCGCTGCCCCTTCGACAAGGACAGGGTCCGGATCAAGGCGGCAAACGGATACTTCGTCCAGGTAATTGTAATTCCGTTTCCGTCCTGACATGCGTATGCATGAGAGAACCCGCAGCACGGCATCAGAGAAGAAGATGTTTTACTACTGTCTGAGCAGGCGATCGCTACCGGCGAGGTGATAGCGGACTACGGCGAGCCCACGCGGTGGTCGGACTGGGACGCCTCGGTCTTCCTCATGACCAAGGTCGGCCAGCAGCTGCAGGGGGAGTACCAGCTCTGCAATGGCTACGGCACCGACAAGGCCACACCCGTGCTCAGGGTAAGCTACGCTATGCACTTCATATACGTCCACTGCCCTTTCCCGAGGCCCCACCCGTCAGTAGGCAGGCCGAGGGCGAGCTGCCGCTGACAGGTGGGGCCCACTCGTCGTCTGCTGACTGGCTGGTGTTCCTACGAGTACACGAAACACTGATCGACTCAGACTCGGACAGAGTAGAGCGATCCTGTATTCCCGGATGAATCCACTACGCTTTGGTGAAAGGTCGTTGCCTCGTTGGGATGGGTGAGGCTGCTAGGGTGATAATGGATTGTGATCCTAATAGTCTCTTCATAATTCAGCGTGGCTTTTTCTAAATCCGACTCTTAAATTATCTAGACTGATTTTTTCTTAATGAAAAATGTGCTTAGACACGGTCGGAAAAAAATTATCTAGACTAAATTTTAAATCCCTTTACCACACCTACGTTTGTCTCGATCTCTTGTCTCGTTCCATCTGGTGGTGTCTGTCTCAATCGGGAGATGGGGACAAAAGGATTTCGGCAAGCGCTGCATTGACTGGTCAGTTTGGCTTTGGGGTTTGGAAGCAAGCAAAACACCCAGCATGTGACTCTGTTTGGCGTGCGAGCAATCACATGTGTTTGCCATGTAGCTCAACTTTTTTTTCTGTGCCTGAAATAGCAGCATTTTGGTTGCATTATTAGGCGTTCTAGACCACACATAAAGCAGTAGATTAATTTATACAGCTGACATGTTAAGAGCATTTTTTTAGAGTCAAATTTGAGTAAGTTTTTAGCTGTGGCTAGTTGCTTCAAATTTCAATCTTGGATCCTATGAAAATTTTGGTTGATCTTAAAGGGCAGATGTGGTTCAGATTCTGAACCTACATGCATGTGTTGGCAGGACCACTGGAACACCTACATAGTTGAGGACGATTTCAAGTTCATCGCGTCGAGCGGCCTGACAGCAGTGAGGATTCCAGTAGGGTGGTGGATCGCTAGCGACCCCGACCCTCCGGCTCCGTATGTTGGAGGCTCCCTGCAAGCCCTGGACAACGCCTTCAAATGGGCAGAGTAAGCCTTTAAATGGCCTTCAATTGTTCAGTTTATTCGTATTTGAAAAAGAAAGTGTTCAGATCATGCATGATGGGTTCTTCCTCTCTGCTTGGACAGGAAGTACAAGCTGGGCGTCATCATCGACCTGCACGCAGCTCCCGGGTCCCAGAACCCCTGGGAGCACAGCTCCTCCAGAGACGGTACGCAGGAGTGGGGAACAACCGACGCCAACATCGCACAGACCGTGCAAGTCATCGAATTCCTCGCATCCAGGTCACAATTCACTTGTGCATTCCATCTGAATTTCAGAGAAAAACAGAGCAAAATCGCAGCGAAACTGAATCTTTCGTTTTTGTTTCCTCTGCAATTCTGCACGCAGGTACGCGACGAGCCCGAGCCTGTTCGCGGTGGAGCTGATGAACGAGCCGCTGGCGCCCCGGGCGACGCTGGACAGCCTGACCAGGTACTACCGCGACGGCTACGACGCCGTGAGGAGGCACTCGCCGGCGGCGTACGTGGTGATGTCGAACCGGCTGTCGTCGGGGAACGCGACGGAGCTCCTCCAGTTCGCCGGCGGGCTCCGGGGGGCGGTCATCGACGTGCACTACTACACCATGTTCAACAGCATGTTCAGCAACTTCACCGTGCAGCAGAACATCGACTTCGTCAGGACCAACTTCTCCGGCGAGCTCGCCGCCATCACCACCCAGAACGGGCTGCTCACCTTCGTAGGTAAGCGAGGAGCACCTCCGGATCCTTCTACCTAGTACCACTTTTTTTTTTAAAAAAAAGTACGAAAAGATTGTTGGGGGAGCTGGCTTCTTGTTCTCTGTGAAATTCATTCGCTTTGTTTGGTAAATTAAGGAGAATGGGTTGCAGAGTGGAAGGTGCCGAACGCGACCAAGGAAGAGTACCAGAAGTATGCGGCGGCGCAGATGAGTGTGTACGGGCAGGCCACGTTTGGATGGTCCTACTGGACTGTCAAGAACGCCAACAACCACTGGGATCTGGAGTGGATGATCAAAAATGGATACATCTCGTTGAAAGGCTAGGGCTGAAACCAATGCTAGGAAAGTGATGATTGATCTATAAGTAAGTGTGAAGGGGAGTCAGTTCGTGTTAGATTGGGGAGTCCCGTCCCTGTTGACATCAGAACAGCTGAACAGGCTTGGATGGTTTGGAGGGCAAAAGTTCAGTGCCCATGGCTTTGTAAAATTGATACCATGATAGGATTATTGTCGGTACCCCAGGACTGGGGTACCCCCTCTTGCTGTGACTAGGCAAGAGCCTCAGTAGTCATCCTTGACTACAACCAAACAGCCGGGCCCCAGCAGTCCGAAGTCCTGTCCTCCCGACAAAGGTCCGGACCTGTTCCACGGCCGGGGAAGGTCTGGGAACGCCACGTGACCCAGGAAAAACAGGCGCTCAAGCGCAAGCAGCCAGGGCTCCGGACCTCCCAAGGAATCCGGACCCCCGCGGGGTCCCGGACCCCTCATAGGGTCCTGGATAGCAACCGGACCCCTCTCCAAGGGAAAGTTTGGACGCCCCGCCTCAGGGTGGTCCGGGGCCGACACGTGTATGAGGCCCTTGGTTTCCATATTGAGGTCCACCTACCTTCGCATTTATTGCGGTAGGTGGACGTCCACTTTGATATAGTGGAAGCCGAGGCGTTTGACTGACCAGGGGGCACTATTGATCGCGTATTACCAAGGCAGTGGAGCCGATGGCGCCGCCCATGCCGCGTCTGCCAGTCTGCCGTAGCAGTCGGATATGACGGCTCGGCTACACCCATTATGACGCTACATAATAGCCTCAGCAGGCCACGCCGCAAGCTACGCTACTCCAACGGGCACCTAGCTGACGGAACAAGAGAACCCCCTGTGTCAGAAGAGCAGCAGTACTCGTATCGAAAGAAAGATTCGCTACCACTGTAGCCACAGTCACGTTGGGCCCACCTGTCGGGGCATCAACGTTCTATGTATCCGCCCCCCCTTGATCTATAAAAGGGGAGAGCGCCGTTAGAAAACCTCAAGCTGGGCAAGAGCCAAGGCCAGCAGAGGATAGGTTCATTCACACAACCAAGACAATACATCTCCCAGTGGACGTAGGGTATTACGCTCCGGCGGCCCGAACCACTCTAAATCGAGTGTTCTTGAGTCCTTGTCTCAGCGAAGATCCAGCCCCATCGCCTAGTACTTCCCCGAGTACTCCCTCACTGGGAATAGGCGGGTGCGCTCCGCCACCCGGCTGTGGGTACCCCTAAAAATCCCCACAACATTTTGGCGCCGTCCGTGGGGACGACAGGCGTTGGCTGGATCTTCAGGCCTCTAGGCTGTGTTCTCCCTCTGCAACGGCGAACTTGAAGATGAAGGAAGGCACACTCACTCCGCATGCTATGGCACCGGCACTCCGACGCCCTCGGTGCGGCGGCGCACGGCAGCGGCGCCTGCTGTGTGTCGCCACCGCGACACCTCAGAGCCGGCGTAGCAGCGCACAGCGGAGGCGCCGCTGCGCGCCGCTGCTCCTACGTCGACTCAAGGTTTTCTCTCAAGCAACGGCCACGCCTCCTCAGCGGTGGCATGGTGTCGGCTCAAGGCTTTCTCTCAACATGGAGCCTGGAGCCGACGGCCATCCCGGAGGAAGTTGACCGTGTCGTCCCGCCGTCTCCAGCGCCGGAGATCCACCTCAGCGTTGCTCGGTGCTGCTGCAGACAGGACCCCGCCTCCTCGTGCGGGGGCCCCTGGCGCTAGCACCAAGGACAAGCCGGCGAACGACCGCACTTCTCCACGCGTCGCACCGGTCCATCTGCTGCGCAAGGGCTCTGGTTTCCATCGGCAACGGCGACGGCAGGGGGAGGGGGCCTCTTCCATTCAAAGCCAAAGAATTTGTCTCATGCCATGTAAGCATGTGACAGCTCTTAGGCAAGGAGGGGTCCCCCGAGCTCCCGAGGTGATGCTGGATGATGCGGTTCAGGCACGTTCAGGGCGCCTTCACCTCCGAGGAAGAACACGCTGTATAGCATGCAGCCGTAGGTTACTCCTAAGAAAGGAATGAGAGATTTTCTCCTTTGTAATAGCGTGGTGTCTACGTGTGTGTCCAGAGCGGTCAAGGTCCGACCTTGTAAACCCGACCTCTGGCCCTATCACACAAACAGGCAAAAGCGGTCCGGAGCGGTGGAGGTCCGTCCTCGTAATCCCGACCTCCGATGTATACCGTGACAACCACAATAATAAAGGAGATTTTCCTCCTCAGTTTTGCCTAGGCTCCACCCTGATTACATTTATTCGCCTTGGTTTAACTATTCTTTTCTCTTGACCGGAGTTTCCCTTATTGCTAACAATCCAAGTTAAGTTGCTGGCTTGTGGTCAGGTAAAGACACCCCTTCTAGCTGGAAGGCGGTCCGGACCCCTAAGGACCTGCTCTGGAGAAGTGGTATTTGTATCCTGGGGTAGAGAAGCTCCGCGTGGCTTAGCCTGGTAATGTACCCTAAGTTTACGTACTTCACTACCCTGTTACAAGTACTCTAGTATCCAGGACTGCTGACTTTAGAGGTCCCGGGCTCTCTTCTAGTATAAGGCTTGGTTTCTTTGCACCTTACTATGAGGTCCGGTAACATGCTTCATCGGATTGTCAGCCACGGTCGCTCCAAGTCCACTCCGGTGGCCCGCTCCGGCGGAGACCGCTCGCCACGGTCGCTCCAAGTCCACTCCGGTGGCCCGCTCCGGCGGAGACCGCTCGCCACGGTCGCTCCAAGTCCACTCCGGTGGCCCGCTCCGGCGGAGACCGCTCGCCACGGTCGCTCCAAGTCCACTCCGGTGGCCCGCTCCGGCGGAGACCGCTCGCCACGGTCGCTCCAAGTCCACTCCGGTGGCCCGCTCCGGCGGAGACCGCTCGCCACGGTCGTTCCAAGTCCACTCCGGTGGCCCGCTCCGGCGGAGACCGCTCGCCCCGGTCGCTCCAAGTCCACTCCGGTGGCCCGCTCCGGCGGAGACCGCTCGCCACGGTCGCTCCAAGTCCACTCCGGTGGCCCGCTCCGGCGGAGACCGCTCGCCACGGTCGCTCCAAGTCCACTCCGGTGGCCCGCTCCGGCGGAGACCGCTCGCCACGGTCGCTCCAAGTCCACTCCGGTGGCCCGCTCCGGCGGAGACCGCTCGCCACGGTCGACAAAAGCCGGGTCCGGGAAGTAGTGCTACCCCCTGAGCGATCCGAAGTCCGTGTAGTCGCTTAGCTTGGTTCCGTACCCTAAGCCTACACCTTCGTCGCCCCGTGGAGAGCACTCTAGTACCTAAACCAGGCAACAAGCATACCGGCCTCAGGGGTCCGGGATGCCCACTCTCTCCAAGAGCACACCAACGCAATCAAGTTGCGTAGGAACACATCACGGTGGTGGCCCCACCCGCGGGTTCGTACCTCTCCCGAGGTGGGCCCGGGGGCCACTGTCGGTACCCCAGGACTGGGGTACCCCCTCTTGCTGTGACTAGGCAAGAGCCTCAGTAGTCATCCTTGACTACAACCAAACAGCCGGGCCCCAGCAGTCCGAAGTCCTGTCCTCCCGACAAAGGTCCGGACCTGTTCCACGGCCGGGGAAGGTCTGGGAACGCCACGTGACCCAGGAAAAACAGGCGCTCAAGCGCAAGCAGCCAGGGCTCCGGACCTCCCAAGGAATCCGGACCCCCGCGGGGTCCCGGACCCCTCATAGGGTCCTGGATAGCAACCGGACCCCTCTCCAAGGGAAAGTTTGGACGCCCCGCCTCAGGGTGGTCCGGGGCCGACACGTGTATGAGGCCCTTGGTTTCCATATTGAGGTCCACCTACCTTCGCATTTATTGCGGTAGGTGGACGTCCACTTTGATATAGTGGAAGCCGAGGCGTTTGACTGACCAGGGGGCACTATTGATCGCGTATTACCAAGGCAGTGGAGCCGATGGCGCCGCCCATGCCGCGTCTGCCAGTCTGCCGTAGCAGTCGGATACGACGGCTCGGCTACACCCATTATGACGCTACATAATAGCCTCAGCAGGCCACGCCGCAAGCTACGCTACTCCAACGGGCACCTAGCTGACGGAACAAGAGAACCCCCTGTGTCAGAAGAGCAGCAGTACTCGTATCGAAAGAAAGATTCGCTACCACTGTAGCCACAGTCACGTTGGGCCCACCTGTCGGGGCATCAACGTTCTATGTATCCGCCCCCCCTTGATCTATAAAAGGGGAGAGCGCCGTTAGAAAACCTCAAGCTGGGCAAGAGCCAAGGCCAGCAGAGGATAGGTTCATTCACACAACCAAGACAATACATCTCCCAGTGGACGTAGGGTATTACGCTCCGGCGGCCCGAACCACTCTAAATCGAGTGTTCTTGAGTCCTTGTCTCAGCGAAGATCCAGCCCCATCGCCTAGTACTTCCCCGAGTACTCCCTCACTGGGAATAGGCGGGTGCGCTCCGCCACCCGGCTGTGGGTACCCCTAAAAATCCCCACAACATTTTGGCGCCGTCCGTGGGGACGACAGGCGTTGGCTGGATCTTCAGGCCTCTAGGCTGTGTTCTCCCTCTGCAACGGCGAACTTGAAGATGAAGGAAGGCACACTCACTCCGCATGCTATGGCACCGGCACTCCGACGCCCTCGGTGCGGCGGCGCACGGCAGCGGCGCCTGCTGTGTGTCGCCACCGCGACACCTCAGAGCCGGCGTAGCAGCGCACAGCGGAGGCGCCGCTGCGCGCCGCTGCTCCTACGTCGACTCAAGGTTTTCTCTCAAGCAACGGCCACGCCTCCTCAGCGGTGGCATGGTGTCGGCTCAAGGCTTTCTCTCAACATGGAGCCTGGAGCCGACGGCCATCCCGGAGGAAGTTGACCGTGTCGTCCCGCCGTCTCCAGCGCCGGAGATCCACCTCAGCGTTGCTCGGTGCTGCTGCAGACAGGACCCCGCCTCCTCGTGCGGGGGCCCCTGGCGCTAGCACCAAGGACAAGCCGGCGAACGACCGCACTTCTCCACGCGTCGCACCGGTCCATCTGCTGCGCAAGGGCTCTGGTTTCCATCGGCAACGGCGACGGCAGGGGGAGGGGGCCTCTTCCATTCAAAGCCAAAGAATTAGAGTGGAAGGGGACTCAAGACCCGCACCTACAACTGCTTGAAAAAGCATGGTGCCAAATGGGTTGACGAGCTTCCATGTGTACTATGGGGCAACCGGACCACACCCAGCCGAGCCACCGGGGAGACTCCGTTCTTCCTGGTCTACGGGGCTGAAGCATGCCTTCCCCCAGAAATTCACCTGGGCTCACCACGGGTCCAGGCCTTTGACGAATCCATGCAGGAGCAGCTGCGGTGCGACGACGTGGACTTCGTTGACGAGCGAAGGTGGCGAGCAGCGATCCGAAATGCACGCTACAACCAGGCGCTCCGGCGCTACCGTCAACGGTTCGTGCACAGTAGGGAGCTCCGGGCTGGCGACCTCGTCCTCAGACGGATCCTGAACCGAGCGGGGCTCCACAAACTCTCCCCCAGCTGGGAGGGGCCTTTCAAGGTTACAAAGGTATGCCGGCCCGGATGTGTTCGCCTCGCCACAGAAGACGGAGTACCGCTGCCCAACCCGTGGAACATAGAGCATCTGCGTAAGTTTTACACCTAGGCAGAGCAGGGAAATAACCTTTCCTTTGTAATAAGATAGAGTTAGCGTGCGGCCCGGAGCGGTTGAGGGCTACCCTCGTAAACCCGACCTCTGGCATCCATCGCGCTAGCGGCTAACGCGCGGCTCAGAGCGGTAGAGGTCCGACCTCATAAACCCGGCCTCTGACATCCATCGCGCAAGCCATGTACATCGAGATTGCAAAGGAAAGATTTTTTCCTAATTCTGTCTTTGTGTCAAAGTTAAATTACGCATTTCGATTCTCGGAATTTTCGCTTTTTTCTAACCCCCGCGGGACCTCTACTCTTGTTGCTGCAACTAAGATCTGCATTGAGCTGCTGGACTACCGTACAGGTCCGGACCCTCTTGCTGCAGGAGAGGGGTCCGGACCCCTAAGGACCTACTCTGGGGAGCGGGTACTTGTTTCCTGGGGTGGTTCGGAGCCCAGTGTAGCCGCTTAGCTGGTTCCGTACCCAAAAGCCTGCACTCTCCACCACCCTGTAACGAGTACTCTAGTACCTGGAGCCGGGTAATTGGGGGCCCGGACCTCGACCCAGCTCAAGAGCTGGCTTCCTAGGTCCAACACGGCGTGTCCAGCACTATATCTCAAAGGATCGAGCACAGCAAAGTGACCTCACCCACTGCTGCGAAGGGTCTAGGACGAAGAAGCCGGGTCCGGAAAGATCGTACTGTTTCCTGGAGTGGTCCGGAGCCCTGCGTAGCGCCTTAGCCTGGTTCCGACCCTAAGCCTACGCACTCCCCCACTCTGTAACAAGTACAGAGCTACCTGGACCTGCGCATCTAGAGTCCTAGACCTGGTACCAAGCCTGGGATTAGTCAGGAATGAGCCCGCGGGTCTGCTCTAAGCTATAACTTTGAGGTGGTACACAGGTTCAAACCTGGCCGGTGGTAGACAGTCTCAAACCATTGAGCCTATCTACCAGGGGGGCCGAGTATCTGCTTCAAAGCTTTCATGCAGGATAAGAGCCAATCTCGGTGGTAGACAGACTCACAGCAGCTGAGTCTCTCTCCCAGGGGGCCCAGGCATCCGCTTTGTCCCACACATCATGGATGGATTCTGCATGCGTCAAATAGCTAAGTTGCAGTATCATTGCTACCATATAAGCAAATTTGATTCTTCTCTCTGTACTCCTGTATACCACGCAGGGAACAAGGCGCTTGCTCGCCTTGCAGGCTATGTGACACCTATGCCCAAGATGGCAGACAGGTCCAGACAACTGAACCTATCCGCCAGGGGGCCAGGGCGCCGGGGTGCCGCATACCGCAAATCAACAACCGCCAAACAGCTAAGTTGAAGTTTCTTCTATTTCAAAAACTTTCAACTAATACAATGTTTGTTACATAATGCAAAAGAAAAAAGATACAATCCCCAGCCTAAGGGTCCGCAGGCTCTCGCTTGAAGTAGGCGGCGACGAAGTCAACGACCTCCCGCACGCTGTCCCGAGCGGCGGCCTCCGTCTCTGCTACAGGGCCATCGACCACGGGCGCCAGCGAGATGGCCGGGTCGTGGCTCCGGAGGCAGGTCAGGATGTGCTCCGCCACCATCCGGATCAGCTCGCGGCCCTCGTTTTCAAGCTGTCCAGTAAGGACTGGCCCCAGGCGCTGGAGCCTATCCGAAGCGGAGCTCAACACTGGGAGGGCGTCAGCTATCGAAGCTGGCGGCTCCGCCACCTGGATCGGGCTCATTCCAAATGGCACCAGTGCGAGGCTCGCTTCGGCCGCCCAGTCAGCGATCCGCTGGGCTCCAGCGCGCTGGTCTTCCTGGTGCTTCTGGACCGCCTCCCGGACAGCCTCCTGCACCCGGGTGTCCAAGGCCGCCTTGGCCACCTCCACCTCGCGGGACCTCTCCTCGAGCTCGCGGGACCTCTCCTCGAGTCCGCGGGACCGCTCCTCCAGCTTGGTCTCCTTCTGCTCCGCGTATACCTTCCGCTTCTTGAGCGACTCTCGCTGGCGCTCAAGCTCCTTCTCTATGGCGGTGGCGTGAGCTTCCCGCTTGGCAAGAGACTTCCGGTCCTCCTCCAAGTCCGCCTCGTCGGCAGTCAGCTGGCGGGCTCTCTCCTGCAGTTGTTCACGCCATCCCTGCAGAGTCGCAGAGAAGACGTCGAGCTCCTGCCTCCGGACCTCGAGGTCCTCGCTGCGAGTCTCCAGCTCTGATTGCTGGGCTGCGAGGTGAGCCTCGAGGTCGGACCGCTGAGCAGCGAACCCAACAACCTCCAGGGTGAAGTCCTGCTCCCGCTGCGCCAAGGATTTCTCTCGGCTTGACACTGCAAGCTCTCGGTCAAACACCTTCTTAAGGTTGACTCGGTAGGCCGCTTGGTCCGCCTTGAGCTTTGACCGAGTTTCCGCGGCGTGGGAGGCTTCAGCCTTCGTGTGCGCCTCCAGGCGGGTGTGCCAGTCGGAGAGGCGCTGACGCTCGCTCTCCAGCGCAGACCACTCCCGCCGGAAGGCCACCTCGGCGGAGGAGGTTGCCTCTTCAATTGAACGCCGAACTCGCAACAGCACCTGAGGAAGCGGAGTCGCATCCTCCTCCGGGGATTGGAGCTGCAGGAGCCGCCTGCCAAACACCACCTCCAACTCTTCCTCCGCAGCAGGACCGGAGCTGGAGGTAGGGGCTTCCGCTGCAGCACTTGTCTCCGGCGCCTCCGCTGCCGCCGAGTCGGGCGCGTCCGGGCCCAGCTCCGGCGCCTCCGCTGCCGCCGAGTCGGGCGCGTCCGGGCCCAGCTCCGGCGCCTCCGCTGCCGCCGAGTCGGGCGCGTCCGGGCCCAGCTCCGGCGCCTCCGCTGCCGCCGAGTCGGGCGCGGCCGGGCCCAGCTCCGGCGCCCCCGCTGCCGCCGAGTCGGGCGCGTCCGGGCCCAGCTCCGGCGCCTCCGCTGCCGCCGAGTCGGGCGCGACCGGGCACAGCTCCGGCGCCTCCGCTGCCGCCGAGTCGGGCGCGTCCGGGCCCAGCTCCGGCGCCTCCACTGCCGCCGAGTCGGGCGCGGCCGGGCCCAGCTCCGGCGCCCCCGCTGCCGCCGAGTCGGGCGCCGTCGGGCCCAGCTCCGGCGCCTCCCCTGCCGCCCGGGCACCTGCTGATGTGCCAACGGTGGTAGAAGAACCGCTGGGGCGGGAACCCCTGGTAGCAAAGCAGAAAAGCCGTCAACACAAAAAAAACAGAACACCGGCGCAAGGGAGGAGAGCAAGATGACACTAACCCAGCAGAACCGGGGACCCAGCGTCCCCGGAGCCCGGGCCTCTTCTCTTGCAGCTGCTGCTGTTGCTGTTGCTGTTGTTGCCCCTGCAGCTGCGATACAGGCGTAACCCGGGCCTGCGCCCGTTGCTGCTGTACCTGCGGCTGCGGCATGGGTGCAACCCGGGGTCGCTCCTGTTGCTGCTGCTGCCGTCCGCGTACCTGCTGCCGCTGCTCCTGCGGCTGCTCCTGCTGCGGCCGCTCTTGCTGCCGGCACGATGAATTCTTCGGCGGCGATGGTGGTGGTCCAGTTACGCCAGAGGACCCGTGGGGGCCAGCAGCCCGGGAGCTACCCTGGCCTGCGCCCTCGGAAGACCTCTGGCGCTTCGCGGCGGGCTCCGACACCAGGGTCCCGTCGCCCCGGAGTAGCCTCCGCCGGCCTACGTCCCCTGACGACGCACCGGAGCTGCTCTGGGCCCGGCTGGAGCCGGCCGCAGCCGCGGCCTGTTTCCCCTTCGTAGTGGCACCGGACCCCGCAGCGCTTAGCGTAGCCTGATCCCCGGACGAGCCAGGGATCCGGAGCCCACGGTTCGGGTCACCCCCGGTCTGCCGCGGGGCCAGTCCCCCGTCGTCCAGGGTTGGCAGGGTGGCCAGCACCGCCACCCTCGCTGGGTCCTCGCAGAGGGGGACTATGCTCTGCGGGAGGATCAGATTCTCTGCGATGAAGGTGTCTCCCGTCACGTTCCGCACCAGGACCTCCAAGGCCTCCTGGGTCAGGTCGCTTCCCTCCCCGCGGTGGGTCCTGCTGCAATCGTTGAGGCCGGTGAAGCTCCACGCCGGTCGCGGCCGCTGCTTCAGGGGGGCGATCCGGCGCTTCACGAAGTCGCCGAGCACGTGCCACGAGGTGAGGCCGCTCCCTGCCAGTGACCTGATCTTATCCAGCACGGAGTCGAACTCCGGCTGCAGCGATGGCTTGGCCCTCCAGGATGCTTTGTCGGAGGCGGGCCCCGCGGTCGGCAGGACAAGGCGCTCGTTGGCTTCGGTGGTGGCAACCACCCAATCCCTGCGCCACTCCTCCCACCTTCCGCCAGCAAGGCCCGGAATGTAAGGAGTCGGCAGGTCGCTCCTTATCTGGAAGTAGTACCCTCCCACTTCGTCCTTGCTCCTTCCGGACTTCACCAGGATGAAGAAGTAGCGGAAGAGGATGACGCAGGGACGCACTCCTACGAACATCTCGCATAAATGCACAAAGATGGACGCCAGGAGGAGGGAGTGGGGCGTCAGATGCTGAAGCTGGAGGCCGAAGTCTTCCAGCAGCAGCAGCAAGAATGAAGAAATCGGCAGCCCTACGCCGGCGGAGACGTGCGAGGTAAATAGCACGAACTCCCCGGCGCGGAGGTTGCCAAGGGGAACCGAGCCTGCTCGCACCCCCCAGCCGGTCTCCTGAGCGCTCCACCCGAGCAGGCGGCGCACTGTGTTCAGCTCTCCCTCGGTCTGGAAGCGACGGGGATGAACAAGGGATGCCATCTCCTGACGGGCAAGGAAGGAGCCTGTGTAGGGGGGAGAGAAGGTCAAGGAAGGCTCGGAGGCAAAGGGGCGCAAAGGCTGGAGGAAGAAGACGAATGCGGGAAAGCAACCATAGGATACGGTATGCCCCGTTATAAAGCCTGTCTCAACCAGCGCGCCCCGGAACCGTCGCCGGAACTCAAGCGACGCTCGCACCAGGAGTTAGCCGCCCAGTCCATGACGTGAGGGGCCCAGGCCCACCTGTCAGGGAGGGTGGGTAATCAACGGGGGTGCGAAAAGGCGGGATCCGAACCGTCGCCCGCGCGCGTGAAGCAAGGCGGAAGCCGAGCTGACGTGCGCGCATTAATCATAGGCGTGGCCGAGCTTTTCGGGAGCTGCGCCGGTGGTAAATGATCTGTTTACTCCGGCCGCAACAATGCCAAACGTCGCGCGTGTGACTAAGTGAACCGCTTATCGTGGGGCCCTTAGTCAGTAATCCGTTGCGACGTGATGAGGCAGCAACCAACCCAATGGGTAGTCAAAGCCGGTCAAGACCTGCAGAAAGGAGCTTCAAGCTATATAGTACCAAATCGCAGAAGTGGCCCCACCTGTGGGCTCGTACCTCCCCCAAGGTGGGCCCGGGGGCCACTGTCGGTACCCTGCAACAGGGATACCCACTCTTACTGCAGCAAAGCAGGACCCGCGTAGTTATCCGTAGCTGCGCGGGAGAGACGGAGTAGCCAGGCCCCACAGGCCAGGCTTTTCCCTCACCAGGCCAACGGCCCCGGACCGTTCCCCGCCTGAGGATGGGTCCGGTGGCGCCACGTGTCTCCATGGAAGGGAAGCTCCAAGCTGACCGCCGAAGCCTCGGACCCCCAGAGGGGTCCGGGACCTCCTACGCCCGTCCGGACTCCCCTCACCGTGTAGGGGTCCGAAGCCGCCACGTGTCCCGGAGGCGTGGGATCGTGCGCGAGCCTTCCGGAGGAAGACTCGCCCACCTACCGCATTTAATGCGATAGACAAGGCGTGCTCTGCCGCCGTGGTACACAAGACAGCCTTTTGTCAGGCCCCGCTGCGCGCCGCGTATTACCAAGGAGCACAGTGCAGCCGCCTGAGCCGCGCCCGCGCAGAGCCCGCCTGTAGCATTAAACGGATACGACAGCACGGCACTTTTCCATCATGCCGCCTACGCCGCAAGCTACACCGCCCGCTTAAGCAATGTGACGGGCGGTGTCACTAGCTGCGACGGGCCTGACCTGACAAGACGACGCTAGGACATGATGGACGAAGGGCTCCGGGAGCAGGCGAGGGAATCCAAGAGAAAGATCTCCTTTGCCTGCGACGCCATAATGCATGAACAGTGCGTTAGGTTATACTACATCGTTGGACCCACCTGTCGGGGATCCAACGACTGTGTACGCGCCCCCTTGAGATATAAAAGGGAGGTGCTCGCTGTGCACAGGAACATCCATACAGACTCAAGCTCTCGCACCTCCTCACGCTTGTGGGAAGGCAATACAACACACAGTGGATGTAGGGTATTACGCTCCGGCGGCCCGAACCACTCTAAATCCTGCTGTGTTTCTTGTGTTCTGAAGGGAGATCGATCTAAGACGAGCTACCCCCTGAGTACACACCCTCTGGGCTAGGGCGGGTGCCTTCCGCCACCCGGCCGTGGTTTGCAGCACCATGTCGTGGTGCTGCAAACCACGGCCGGGTGGCGGAAGGCACCCGCCCTAGCCCAGAGGGTGTGTACTCAGGGGGTAGCTAGTCTTAGATCGATCTCCCTCCAGAACACAAGAAACACAGCAGGATTAGAGTGGTTCGGGCCGCCGGAGCGTAATACCCTACATCCACTGTGTGTTGTATTGCCTTCCCACAAGCGTGAGGAGGTGCGAGAGCTTGAGTCTGTGTGGATGTTCCTGTGCACAGCGAGCACCTCCCTTTTATATCTCAAGGGGGCGCGTACACAGTCGTTGGATCCCCGACAGGTGGGTCCAACGATGTAGTATAACCTAACGCACTGTTCATGCATTATGGCGTCGCAGGCAAAGGAGATCTTTCTCTTGGATTCCCTCGCCTGCTCCCGGAGCCCTTCGTCCATCATGTCCTAGCGTCGTCTTGTCAGGTCAGGCCCGTCGCAGCTAGTGACACCGCCCGTCACATTGCTTAAGCGGGCGGTGTAGCTTGCGGCGTAGGCGGCATGATGGAAAAGTGCCGTGCTGTCGTATCCGTTTAATGCTACAGGCGGGCTCTGCGCGGGCGCGGCTCAGGCGGCTGCACTGTGCTCCTTGGTAATACGCGGCGCGCAGCGGGGCCTGACAAAAGGCTGTCTTGTGTACCACGGCGGCAGAGCACGCCTTGTCTATCGCATTAAATGCGGTAGGTGGGCGAGTCTTCCTCCGGAAGGCTCGCGCACGATCCCACGCCTCCGGGACACGTGGCGGCTTCGGACCCCTACACGGTGAGGGGAGTCCGGACGGGCGTAGGAGGTCCCGGACCCCTCTGGGGGTCCGAGGCTTCGGCGGTCAGCTTGGAGCTTCCCTTCCATGGAGACACGTGGCGCCACCGGACCCATCCTCAGGCGGGGAACGGTCCGGGGCCGTTGGCCTGGTGAGGGAAAAGCCTGGCCTGTGGGGCCTGGCTACTCCGTCTCTCCCGCGCAGCTACGGATAACTACGCGGGTCCTGCTTTGCTGCAGTAAGAGTGGGTATCCCTGTTGCAGGGTACCGACAGTGGCCCCCGGGCCCACCTTGGGGGAGGTACGAGCCCACAGGTGGGGCCACTTCTGCGATTTGGTACTATATAGCTTGAAGCTCCTTTCTGCAGGTCTTGACCGGCTTTGACTACCCATTGGGTTGGTTGCTGCCTCATCACGTCGCAACGGATTACTGACTAAGGGCCCCACGATAAGCGGTTCACTTAGTCACACGCGCGACGTTTGGCATTGTTGCGGCCGGAGTAAACAGATCATTTACCACCGGCGCAGCTCCCGAAAAGCTCGGCCACGCCTATGATTAATGCGCGCACGTCAGCTCGGCTTCCGCCTTGCTTCACGCGCGCGGGCGACGGTTCGGATCCCGCCTTTTCGCACCCCCGTTGATTACCCACCCTCCCTGACAGGTGGGCCTGGGCCCCTCACGTCATGGACTGGGCGGCTAACTCCTGGTGCGAGCGTCGCTTGAGTTCCGGCGACGGTTCCGGGGCGCGCTGGTTGAGACAGGCTTTATAACGGGGCATACCGTATCCTATGGTTGCTTTCCCGCATTCGTCTTCTTCCTCCAGCCTTTGCGCCCCTTTGCCTCCGAGCCTTCCTTGACCTTCTCTCCCCCCTACACAGGCTCCTTCCTTGCCCGTCAGGAGATGGCATCCCTTGTTCATCCCCGTCGCTTCCAGACCGAGGGAGAGCTGAACACAGTGCGCCGCCTGCTCGGGTGGAGCGCTCAGGAGACCGGCTGGGGGGTGCGAGCAGGCTCGGTTCCCCTTGGCAACCTCCGCGCCGGGGAGTTCGTGCTATTTACCTCGCACGTCTCCGCCGGCGTAGGGCTGCCGATTTCTTCATTCTTGCTGCTGCTGCTGGAAGACTTCGGCCTCCAGCTTCAGCATCTGACGCCCCACTCCCTCCTCCTGGCGTCCATCTTTGTGCATTTATGCGAGATGTTCGTAGGAGTGCGTCCCTGCGTCATCCTCTTCCGCTACTTCTTCATCCTGGTGAAGTCCGGAAGGAGCAAGGACGAAGTGGGAGGGTACTACTTCCAGATAAGGAGCGACCTGCCGACTCCTTACATTCCGGGCCTTGCTGGCGGAAGGTGGGAGGAGTGGCGCAGGGATTGGGTGGTTGCCACCACCGAAGCCAACGAGCGCCTTGTCCTGCCGACCGCGGGGCCCGCCTCCGACAAAGCATCCTGGAGGGCCAAGCCATCGCTGCAGCCGGAGTTCGACTCCGTGCTGGATAAGATCAGGTCACTGGCAGGGAGCGGCCTCACCTCGTGGCACGTGCTCGGCGACTTCGTGAAGCGCCGGATCGCCCCCCTGAAGCAGCGGCCGCGACCGGCGTGGAGCTTCACCGGCCTCAACGATTGCAGCAGGACCCACCGCGGGGAGGGAAGCGACCTGACCCAGGAGGCCTTGGAGGTCCTGGTGCGGAACGTGACGGGAGACACCTTCATCGCAGAGAATCTGATCCTCCCGCAGAGCATAGTCCCCCTCTGCGAGGACCCAGCGAGGGTGGCGGTGCTGGCCACCCTGCCAACCCTGGACGACGGGGGACTGGCCCCGCGGCAGACCGGGGGTGACCCGAACCGTGGGCTCCGGATCCCTGGCTCGTCCGGGGATCAGGCTACGCTAAGCGCTGCGGGGTCCGGTGCCACTACGAAGGGGAAACAGGCCGCGGCTGCGGCCGGCTCCAGCCGGGCCCAGAGCAGCTCCGGTGCGTCGTCAGGGGACGTAGGCCGGCGGAGGCTACTCCGGGGCGACGGGACCCTGGTGTCGGAGCCCGCCGCGAAGCGCCAGAGGTCTTCCGAGGGCGCAGGCCAGGGTAGCTCCCGGGCTGCTGGCCCCCACGGGTCCTCTGGCGTAACTGGACCACCACCATCGCCGCCGAAGAATTCATCGTGCCGGCAGCAAGAGCGGCCGCAGCAGGAGCAGCCGCAGGAGCAGCGGCAGCAGGTACGCGGACGGCAGCAGCAGCAACAGGAGCGACCCCGGGTTGCACCCATGCCGCAGCCGCAGGTACAGCAGCAACGGGCGCAGGCCCGGGTTACGCCTGTATCGCAGCTGCAGGGGCAACAACAGCAACAGCAACAGCAGCAGCTGCAAGAGAAGAGGCCCGGGCTCCGGGGACGCTGGGTCCCCGGTTCTGCTGGGTTAGTGTCATCTTGCTCTCCTCCCTTGCGCCGGTGTTCTGTTTTTTTTGTGTTGACGGCTTTTCTGCTTTGCTACCAGGGGGTTCCCGCCCCAGCGGTTCTTCTACCACCGTTGGCACATCAGCAGGTGCCCGGGCGGCAGGGGAGGCGCCGGAGCTGGGCCCGACGGCGCCCGACTCGGGCGGCAGCGGGGGCGCCGGAGCTGGGCCCGGCCGCGCCCGACTCGGCGGCAGTTGGAGGCGCCGGAGCTGGGCCCGGACGCCCCGACTCGGCGGCAGCGGAGGCGCCGGAGCTGTGCCCGGTCGCGCCCGACTCGGCGGCAGCGGAGGCGCCGGAGCTGGGCCCGGTACGCGCCCGACTCGGCGGCAGCGGGGCGCCGGAGCGGGCCGGCCGCGCCCGACTCGGCGGCAGCGGAGGGCGCCGGAGCTGGGCCCGGACCGCGCCCGACTCGGCGGCAGCGGAGGCGCCGGAGCTGGGCCCGGACGCGCCCGACTCGGCGGCAGCGGAGGCGCCGGAGACAAGTGCTGCAGCGGAAGCCCCTACCTCCAGCTCCGGTCCTGCTGCGGAGGAAGAGTTGGAGGTGGTGTTTGGCAGGCGGCTCCTGCAGCTCCAATCCCCGGAGGAGGATGCGACTCCGCTTCCTCAGGTGCTGTTGCGAGTTCGGCGTTCAATTGAAGAGGCAACCTCCTCCGCCGAGGTGGCCTTCCGGCGGGAGTGGTCTGCGCTGGAGAGCGAGCGTCAGCGCCTCTCCGACTGGCACACCCGCCTGGAGGCGCACACGAAGGCTGAAGCCTCCCACGCCGCGGAAACTCGGTCAAAGCTCAAGGCGGACCAAGCGGCCTACCGAGTCAACCTTAAGAGGTGTTTGACCGAGAGCTTGCAGTGTCAAGCCGAGAGAAATCCTCGGCGCAGCGGGAGCAGGACTTCACCCTGGAGGTTGTTGGGTTCGCTGCTCAGCGGTCCGACCTCGAGGCTCACCTCGCAGCCCAGCAATCAGAGCTGGAGACTCGCAGCGAGGACCTCGAGGTCCGGAGGCAGGAGCTCGACGTCTTCTCTGCGACTCTGCAGGGATGGCGTGAACAACTGCAGGAGAGAGCCCGCCAGCTGACTGCCGACGAGGCGGACTTGGAGGAGGACCGGAAGTCTCTTGCCAAGCGGGAAGCTCACGCCACCGCCATAGAGAAGGAGCTTGAGCGCCAGCGAGAGTCGCTCAAGAAGCGGAAGGTATACGCGGAGCAGAAGGAGACCAAGCTGGAGGAGCGGTCCCGCGGACTCGAGGAGAGGTCCCGCGAGCTCGAGGAGAGGTCCCGCGAGGTGGAGGTGGCCAAGGCGGCCTTGGACACCCGGGTGCAGGAGGCTGTCCGGGAGGCGGTCCAGAAGCACCAGGAAGACCAGCGCGCTGGAGCCCAGCGGATCGCTGACTGGGCGGCCGAAGCGAGCCTCGCACTGGTGCCATTTGGAATGAGCCCGATCCAGGTGGCGGAGCCGCCAGCTTCGATAGCTGACGCCCTCCCAGTGTTGAGCTCCGCTTCGGATAGGCTCCAGCGCCTGGGGCCAGTCCTTACTGGACAGCTTGAAAACGAGGGCCGCGAGCTGATCCGGATGGTGGCGGAGCACATCCTGACCTGCCTCCGGAGCCACGACCCGGCCATCTCGCTGGCGCCCGTGGTCGATGGCCCTGTAGCAGAGACGGAGGCCGCCGCTCGGGACAGCGTGCGGGAGGTCGTTGACTTCGTCGCCGCCTACTTCAAGCGAGAGCCTGCGGACCCTTAGGCTGGGGATTGTATCTTTTTTCTTTTGCATTATGTAACAAACATTGTATTAGTTGAAAGTTTTTGAAATAGAAGAAACTTCAACTTAGCTGTTTGGCGGTTGTTGATTTGCGGTATGCGGCACCCCGGCGCCCTGGCCCCCTGGCGGATAGGTTCAGTTGTCTGGACCTGTCTGCCATCTTGGGCATAGGTGTCACATAGCCTGCAAGGCGAGCAAGCGCCTTGTTCCCTGCGTGGTATACAGGAGTACAGAGAGAAGAATCAAATTTGCTTATATGGTAGCAATGATACTGCAACTTAGCTATTTGACGCATGCAGAATCCATCCATGATGTGTGGGACAAAGCGGATGCCTGGGCCCCCTGGGAGAGAGACTCAGCTGCTGTGAGTCTGTCTACCACCGAGATTGGCTCTTATCCTGCATGAAAGCTTTGAAGCAGATACTCGGCCCCCCTGGTAGATAGGCTCAATGGTTTGAGACTGTCTACCACCGGCCAGGTTTGAACCTGTGTACCACCTCAAAGTTATAGCTTAGAGCAGACCCGCGGGCTCATTCCTGACTAATCCCAGGCTTGGTACCAGGTCTAGGACTCTAGATGCGCAGGTCCAGGTAGCTCTGTACTTGTTACAGAGTGGGGGAGTGCGTAGGCTTAGGGTCGGAACCAGGCTAAGGCGCTACGCAGGGCTCCGGACCACTCCAGGAAACAGTACGATCTTTCCGGACCCGGCTTCTTCGTCCTAGACCCTTCGCAGCAGTGGGTGAGGTCACTTTGCTGTGCTCGATCCTTTGAGATATAGTGCTGGACACGCCGTGTTGGACCTAGGAAGCCAGCTCTTGAGCTGGGTCGAGGTCCGGGCCCCCAATTACCCGGCTCCAGGTACTAGAGTACTCGTTACAGGGTGGTGGAGAGTGCAGGCTTTTGGGTACGGAACCAGCTAAGCGGCTACACTGGGCTCCGAACCACCCCAGGAAACAAGTACCCGCTCCCCAGAGTAGGTCCTTAGGGGTCCGGACCCCTCTCCTGCAGCAAGAGGGTCCGGACCTGTACGGTAGTCCAGCAGCTCAATGCAGATCTTAGTTGCAGCAACAAGAGTAGAGGTCCCGCGGGGGTTAGAAAAAAGCGAAAATTCCGAGAATCGAAATGCGTAATTTAACTTTGACACAAAGACAGAATTAGGAAAAAATCTTCCTTTGCAATCTCGATGTACATGGCTTGCGCGATGGATGTCAGAGGCCGGGTTTATGAGGTCGGACCTCTACCGCTCTGAGCCGCGCGTTAGCCGCTAGCGCGATGGATGCCAGAGGTCGGGTTTACGAGGGTAGCCCTCAACCGCTCCGGGCCGCACGCTAACTCTATCTTATTACAAAGGAAAGGTTATTTCCCTGCTCTGCCTAGGTGTAAAACTTACGCAGATGCTCTATGTTCCACGGGTTGGGCAGCGGTACTCCGTCTTCTGTGGCGAGGCGAACACATCCGGGCCGGCATACCTTTGTAACCTTGAAAGGCCCCTCCCAGCTGGGGGAGAGTTTGTGGAGCCCCGCTCGGTTCAGGATCCGTCTGAGGACGAGGTCGCCAGCCCGGAGCTCCCTACTGTGCACGAACCGTTGACGGTAGCGCCGGAGCGCCTGGTTGTAGCGTGCATTTCGGATCGCTGCTCGCCACCTTCGCTCGTCAACGAAGTCCACGTCGTCGCACCGCAGCTGCTCCTGCATGGATTCGTCAAAGGCCTGGACCCGTGGTGAGCCCAGGTGAATTTCTGGGGGAAGGCATGCTTCAGCCCCGTAGACCAGGAAGAACGGAGTCTCCCCGGTGGCTCGGCTGGGTGTGGTCCGGTTGCCCCATAGTACACATGGAAGCTCGTCAACCCATTTGGCACCATGCTTTTTTCAAGCAGTTGTAGGTGCGGGTCTTGAGTCCCCTGAGGATCTCTGCATTCGCTCTCTCAACCTGTCCATTGCTACGGGGATGTGCCACGGACGCAAAGCATAGCTGGATGCCAATGTCCTCACAGTACTCTTGGAAAAGTCTGCTTTTGAATTGGGTCCCGTTGTCCGCGATGATGCGGTTGGGACGCCAAATCTGCACACAATGGACCTGAGGAATGCGACTGCTGATTTCTTAGTAATATTCACCACAGGAGTAACCTCCGGCCACTTAGTGAACTTGTCGATGGCAACATAGAGGAACCGGTACCCGCCGACAGCCCGGGGGAAAGGCCCCAGGATATCCACACCCCACACAGCAAATGGCCATGAGGGCGGAATCATCTGTAGAGCTTGAGCTGGGGTGTGTATTTGCTTTGCATGGAACTGGCATGCTTTGCAGGACCTTACCAGCTCAGCCGCATCCTGGAGTGCTGTTGGCCAGTAGAAGCCGTGCCGAAAGGCCTTGCCAACAAGCGTGCGAGAGGAGGAATGACTTCCGCACTCGCCTCCATGGATCTCCGCAAGCAGTTCGCGGCCCTCTCCCTGGGAAATGCATCGCATGAGGACTCCGTTGGCGCCACGGCGGTAGAGATCCCCTTCTACCACCGCGTAGCGTTTAGCCAATCGGACTATGCGCTCAGCGGACACATCGTCATCAGGGAGGATGTTATCCTTCAGGTAGTCCCGGATCTCGGAGATCCATGCATCGGGAGCTCCCAAAGCAGATAGGGGTGGTTCTGTGAGGACAACAGGCTCCTCAACAGAACACACAGCCCTAGTTGGGCACCATAGGTGGAATACTGCCGGGACCGCTAGCTTCGAGGTGCCAGCTTGATTCCCGTCACCCGGCTCGGGAGGCTGGGCGGTAGGTTTCAGCAGCCGTCTTTCAAAGACACCCTCAGGCACAGAAGCCCAGGTAGATGCTCTCGCAGAGAGATCATCTGCTGCTGAGTTGTGCTCGCGGGGAACGTGTTGTAGTTCCAAGCGTCGAAGTCCTTCTCGAGCTTCCTCACGTGTATGAGGTATGCCGCGAGCTGGGGATTATTGCAGTTGCAATCCCCTCGGACCTGCTTAATGATTAGCTGGGAGTCCCCCTTCACCAGAAGCTGCCGGACCCCCAATGAGAGGGCTTGGGTCAGGCCGAAGATCAGAGCCTCGTATTCCGCCATGTTGTTGGTGGCCTTGAACTCAAGGTGCACCATGTACTTCAGCTGATCTTCGTTTGGGTCGATGAGGACCACACCAGCTCCGGCCCACTTCTCGCGGGCGGACCCATCAAAGAAGAGTGTCCAGTGAGGCTCGGTGAAGGCTGGTGTCCTGATTTCCGGCTCCGGGGGTCCAACATTTATGGCCGGACCTCCAGGGTTGCTTGGGGAAGGAGTCCACTCCGCTATGAAATCAGCCAGGATCTGGCTTTTGACCGCATGGCGTGGCTGGAATTCCAGTTGGAACTCTGCCAGCTCTGCTGCCCACTTGGCGATATTGCCTGTGGCGTTGGAATTGTGTAGGATCGCTCTTAATGGGTAAGAGGTCACTACAACAACTCGGTGTGCTTGAAAGTAGTGGCGCAGTTTCCTGGACGCAATAAGTATTGCATAGATAAGCTTATGCGTCTCAAGATACCTGGCCTTTGCCTCGTGGAGGACTTCACTGACGTAGTAGACTGGCTTTTGGACGGTCCGGATCCTAGTTCCTGGGTCCGGTTCGCCCTTGTCCACCGCATCTGTCCCTTGGGCCCCCAGTGGTTCTGGGCTCCCAATGGGATGAGGCTCCTCCGGGCCTGCCTGTGCGGGGCCCGGACCTTCAAGCTGGGTGAGGCTGACGGGCCCCCGTGTCCGGGGTCCGGCCTCACCATCCTTGGCCAAGAGGACCTTAGTGCTCCCCTGGCGGGTTTGCTCCATCCTTTCGGCGACCAGGACCATGCTGACCGCCTCCGCAGATGCAGGCAGATACAGAAACAACGGCTCACCGGGTTCTGGTGCCACCAATCTGGCAGCGAGGTGAGGTGCTGCTTCAGCTCCTGGAAGGCCTGTTCAGCCTCTTCGGTCCATGAAAATGGACCGGACCTCCTCAACAGCTTGAAGAAGGGAAGGGCCCTCTCAGCCAGCCTCGATATGAAGCGGCTAAGAGCAGCGAGAGATCCAGTAAGCTTCTGGACGTCCTTGATGCGGCCAGGAGGCCTCATTGCTTCGATCGCCTTGATCTTGGCTGGGTTTGCCTCGATGCCTCGATGC
>NW_024376576.1:0-41958 GCF_016808335.1 Panicum virgatum
TAGACTAAGGGCAAAGTTCAGGGGTCAGCACGGTCTCTGGGTGTCGCAGACCTTAAGTCCTGGCTAAACGGGCCAGATCCGGCCCATACGTGCATTTGGCGGCCCAAGTCCAGCACTTAAAGTCCCATTTTCCTCCACCCCCCATCCTCTTCCCGCGACGAGGCGTGGCCCCGTCCGTCCGCTCAGCCTAGTTGATGGCGAGCATAGGTAAGAAGTTCTTCAGCGCTCTGGTTCCATCCTCCTCCTTCGCATTTTCGGTGCCCGCCAAGTGCTCGACAAATCACGCAAAGGTTCGCCCGAGTGCCGTGTCTGTGACCACGTGGACACGCGCGCTCGGCGCGAGGCCTTTGATCCTACGCGTCCAGTAAGGCTCGGCGTGATGGTTTGATGCGTGCGTCATGGCGGTGCACGCCCGCCGCGGTGGCCTAGAGACGGTGACCGGTTCACGGCGGCGTGCGCCGGTCCGGCCCCCAACTCGACTACGGCGCCTAATATTTCCCCAACCCAAGGTTTCGACAGCGTTCATGGCGCGCTAGCTCGGCGGGGTACGCTGTTCGTAGCGCGGTCCGGGTGGCGAAGCCCGGCACGGTGGTGTCGATGTGCACGGACATGGCGCGAATGCCGGCCGCGACAAGTGCTAGGTCACAGCGTGCTCGCCGAGCGTGAAAGTGAACACGGATGGCAGTGGACGACTCGATCGGGGGCATGGCTCAACTAGGTGTCGTTAAGAACGTGCGCGAGCACAGCGGACTCGCCGGTCACGATGGGGTTCAGGGGTGCACGCTTGCGGCGGGGCACGCCGGTCGTGCCAAGGCATGGCTTGGGATCCTGCACACAAGGGGCAACGGTGGCTCAATGGCCATCCTCCACAACGGCTTGGGGTGGCCTCGGGTGCGTGGGTCCAAGGTGAGACCTTGGCCGCGACGGCAGGGCTGCACGCGTGGCTCGATGGCCGGTGTCACAAGGGCGGCGGCGAGGTCGCGAGCTCGGGGTTCTCACCTAGATGGGGCTGCGGTGGAGTAGTGTGTTCCCGTCCAGGTGAAGAGGAAGCAGAGCGGGTCCTGGCGTCGTGGTTTGGCTCGGGGTCTTGCACTGAGTCGGGTCTGGTCTGGCTCCTTCTAGGCTCGACTCCGGCTCCTCCTTGGCGGCATAGTCGACGTCGAGGACGTCGGGGTACGGTTGATGCGGCGAGAGGTGGCGACGGGGACGGCGCTCCCGGTTTCGCGGCAAAACATCGCCGCGCCTCCGGGTCGCGGTCACCACCGCCGACTCCCTTGGCTCCTTGCTTCTTTCTCCCTTCACGGCCCGCGGAGAAGGTGGCGGCGGTGTGGGCAGCGCCCAAGGGCGAATGGTTAGGGTTCGCGTGAGGGCGGTGTGGCTTATTTGTAGTGCGGCAGCAAGAGGAGCGGCTAGGGGATGGCGGCGATTATCGGGGCGCACACCGGGGGTACGTGGACGGCTCTCGGTTTCATGATGCTAGGGTTAGGGCAGGGGCAGCGAGGGCGCGCGCGCGGCGGGAAACGGGAGAGGGCGCGACGGCGGCCGTGGCTAGCGTCAGCGAGGTTTTCCCCTTCTCTGCTTTTGCTTTAGTCACGTGATTAGCGTGAACCCGATGGGCATCCGAGGAATGGAATCGTTTCCCCTAGGTGAGCGGGGAAGTCCTACAATAAAGTCCATGCTTACCTTCTCCCATTTCCACACTGGCATGTCCAAGGGTTGTAGTAAGCCTCTAGGCTTTTGATGTTCAGCCTTTACCCTATGGCAAGTATCACCGTGAGCAACATAACTGGCGATGTCCCTCTTCATTCTACGCCACCAGAACATGGTTTTCAGATCCTTGTACATCTTGGTGCTACCAGGGTGACTGGAATACCTCGTATCATGGGCTTCAGCCATAATTACCTCACGAATCTTCTCATCCTTTGGCACACACACACGATCCTTCAACCAGACAGTACCATAATCATCAGTTCGAAAATCGGGAAGTAAACCCTTCCTCATTCCGATGCGGAGGTCTTCAGTCTCGAGGCAATTTCTCTAAGCCTCATGAATCTGATCCAATAGGTTGTACTTCACCCTCAGCTCGTTCAATTGTTCTGCGCTAACAATGGACACTCTCATCTGCTCAAAGTCCCTGCACAACTCTTATGACAACACCTCTCCAGTCAGATGGTTCAGATAGCTCTCGCGACTCAGTGCGTCTGCAACTACGTTGGCCTTGCCTGGATAATAGTGGATCTCTAACTGATAATCCTTGATTAACTCAAGCCAATGTCTCTGCCTCATGTTCAACTCAGACTGTGTGAAGAAGTATTTGAGACTCTTGTGATCTGTGTAAACGGCACACTTATTTCCGATCAGGTAGTGCCTCCAAATCTTCAATGCGTGCACTACAGCTACTAACTCAAGGTCGTGAGTGGGGTAATTCTGCTCATGAACCTTCAACTGACATGAAGCGTAAGCCACAACTTTACCCTCCTGCATGAGAACACAACCTAGTCCATTCTTCGAGGCACCACAATATACCACGAAATCCTTATGGATATCCGGGAGTGTCAAGACTGGTGTGGTAGTGAGCTTCTCCTTCAAGAGTTGAAAGCTCTTCTCACATTTTTCATCCCATACAAACTTTGTGTCATTCTTCAATAAGTTGGTTAGGGGCTTAGCAATGGTAGAGAAATTCTCTATGAAACGCCGATAGTACTCGGCTAACCCAAGGAAACTCCTGATCTCAGACACATTACTGGGCTGCCTCTAGTTTACCACGGCCTCTATTTTAGTTGGATCCACAGCTACTCCCTCAGCAGTAATCACATGACCAAGAAATGCCACTTCTTCAAGCCAGAAATCACACTTGCTGAACTTGCCATAAAGCCAATTCCTCCGAAGTTTCTCCAACACAATCCGAAGGTGCTTCTCATGTTCCTCTCGTGTCTTGGAATACACAAGAATGTCATCTATGAAGACGACCACAAATCGATCAAGCTCCTCCATAAAGATCTTATTCATCATGTTCATGAAGTATGCCGGGGCATTTGTCAACCCGAATGCTACTACAGTGAACTCAAACTGCCCATGCCGAGTGACAAAGGCTGTCTTAGGTATGTCCTGCTCACGAATCTTCATCTGGTGATATCCTGAGCGCAGATCGATCTTGCTAAAGTACTTGGCACCTTTCAACTGATCTAGCAAATTGTCAATGCGTGGGAGTGGGTACTTGTTCTTGATCGTGACCTTATTCAACTCACGATAATTAATGCACATGCGCATCAACCCATCCTTCTTCTTGACAAATAGCACTGGTGATCCCCAAGGGGAAGTGCTTGGCCTTACGAATCCCTTTTCCATCAGTTCCACCAATTGTTTCTTCAACTCTTCTTGCTCAATTGATGACATACAGTTGTGCCTATTCGCTATTGGTGTTGTTCCAGGCAACAGATCTATCACAAATTCCACTTCCCGATCAGGTGGTAACCCTGGTAACTCCTCTGGAAACACGTCCATGAACTCTCGAACTACTGGCACACTCTCCACGGGTACACCCTCCAAAGCGTGTAACATGTGGGCTGGTCCTGATCGAATGGGCACAAACTCCACCTCATGTCCACTTGGGTGTCTCAACTTGACCGAGCGAGGACTGCAAGTGATAACTCCTCGGTACCTGGTAAGCCAATCCATGCCTAAGATCACATCAATCCCTTGGGACTCCAGGATAGTCAAATCTGCCTTGAACTCAAGTCCTCCAATTAGAATACTGACTCCCTTACAACCCCAAGTGCAGTGGATTTCCCCTAGCGGGGAACTGCTAATCAAAGGTCTCCCTCGGGGTGTAACACTCAAGCTTTCATGAGAAACAAATGCGGATGAAACATATGAACTTGTTGCCCTTGAGTCAAAAAGTACCATGGCATTAGAATTATTAACAACAAACTCACCAATCACGACGTCTGGTGCCTCAGAAGCGTCCTCAGCATTGAGGTTGTTCAGCCGGCCGCGCACTGGTGGAGGTGGGGCGCGGGCCAGAGGATGCTGAGCAGCACCACCAGGAGCAGGTGGTCGATACTGGCCTGCCTGCTAGCGTGTAGGGCACTTGTTGGCCTTGTGGCCAGTCTTGCCACAAGCGAAGCAGGTCCAGATGAGTGGAACGCCCTTAGTCGTAGCAGGTGTAGGTGGCTTCCATGTGTTCGCAGCCGTGGGCTAGAACTGTGGCCTCTGGTACATGGGCCCAGTGAGAGCATGACTGGCCTAGCCATAGCCAGTAGTCGGGCACTTAGCTGCCCTCATGGGCGGAGCTAGGCCATTCCTGGGCCTCTGAGAAGGACCTGGGCGAGCAGAGGAATCCGAGCGCTTCTTCTTGAAGGCAGTGCTATCCTCATAGTCCAGCCTCTCCCTTTCCACTGCGATAGCCTTGTTGATCATTTGGCGCAACGAGGAGTAGTCCGTGGATGACAGGAACTGTCGTATCCCACGGTGAAGATCCAGCTTGAACCAATACTGCCTCTTCTCTTCAGAGTCAGTGTCGTCTGGTGCATACCTCATCATTTTGGTGAAGACACTAGCATACTCCTGAACACGAAGCTGGCCCTGCTTGAGTCTACGAAACTCAGCGGCCTTGTGCACCATTATCTCCTTGGGCACATAGAACTCCCTGAAAACCTTGGTGAACTCTTCCCACCCAATGTGAGTGGGGTCAGGGTGAGTCTCACTGAAGCTGTCCCACCAAGCTCGTGCAGTGCCAGTCAGCTGGTGTGTAGCTAATGTGACGCACTCCTCGTCAGTACAAGTGGTCAGATCTAACTTCTTCTCAATCTCCCTCAGCCAGTCATCCGCCTCCAGCGGATCCTCAGAGAACTCAAAGGTAGGAGGCCTCAGCTTGATGAAACCCTCGATCTTTCTGGTAAGTGTTTCAGGCTGGTGGTAGTGGTGTGGCTGACCATCTGGTGGTGGGTTCTGGTTGTGATTCCCTAGGAGAGTGGCTAGGTTTGCCATGAACTGGTGCTGGCTAGCTAGGACCTGGGCAAAGGTAGGTGCGTTAGCATCTGGTGGTGGTGGTGGGATCTCTGGCTTAGGCTGTGGTGCTCCTCTATCATCGTGTCCTCCACCTCCTCTCCCTACCTGTCTACCCCCTCTCAGGCCCTGCCTTCCTCCTCTCTGATCTCCTAGTCTAGCTCCTCCTCTAGCAACTTGCCTGCCCCCTCTACCAACCTGTCTACCGCCTCTCTGACCTCCAGCAGGTGGATCCTCCACCTCGAGCTCTTGTTCGAGCTCTAGCTCAGGCTCAGGCTCAGGCTCAAGCTCAGCCTCCCGCCTGTGTGCGGCCCTGTGAGCCACTCTTGCGGAATGTCGAATCATCTGAAAATTTTATACGTGTGTTTGTATGAGCATATATAAAGTAACTTATATTACAAATTTTTAATATGATCACGCAAAATGTGTAATCACTCAAACATGAAGAAGCATAAAATCCATAAAAGGCGAATAAGAAACAATCACCAATCATCATTTCGTCTACCAAATCGCAGTTTTAAGCATTACAGGGTCATGCTAGACGCGATACAAGCGTGGGATACAACTCTAACTAACCATACTCTAACTCATGACGTGGCCATGCTCGGCATAGGATACAGACTCCGACTCTGACTCATGATAGCCTAAACACAACTAAAGCCTCGGTACTCCCATCTCTGGTAGACGGCATCTACTGTATCTAGGTTAGCTTCACTAGCTGCCTGTCAAAAAGTGTCGGACATCCACATGTCGCAGTGTCTATCGGGTGATCCTCAAGGTCGGGGGATAGGGTATCAGAACCCGTATGTCCCCCATGTCACTGTCCTCCTCTGCCTCCACTCGGGTGCCCTCTGGAAACTTCACAACTCTCTCTCTAAGAGACGTGTCTCCATCGCACAGTATGTCCACGATGCGAATGGCCTCTGCCATCTCACGTGTCAGACTGGGCTCTCCACTGATAGGTCTCTCGCAAGCTCTGTAGTCGAGGCGACTGGGGGGAAGCTCATACGTCTCTGGCTGCAGTGTGGGCACAAGCCACACGGGAAAGTCCTCCTGCAACCTCTGGAACTCAGCAACATGGTGGGTGTCTGTCTTGCGCCACGCGGCTACCGCTCTGTCGAACCGCTCCAACTGGAAGACCGTCTTCCACAGCAGGTGGGTCAGGTTGTTCTTGTTAGCCTCTCGGTTCTTCTCCAGGAAGGCAACGTTCTTCCTCAACTCACGGTTCTCCTCCGTGAGTGAATACATCACCTCAAGCTGCTCTTGAATCATGTTCTCCATTATCAGCAGCACCTGAGCCATGTGCTCCTCTCTGCCTCAGCATGGAGCTGGCGGTCCTCGGTGGTGACCCGTCGGTAATGCCCAGCAATGAGTCGCTCCTCGGCCACTCTCTGGTAGTCCTCAAACTCAGACCGCATCCTCTGCGCAGTCGACCTCAGTGACCCAATCGTGCTAGTCTGAACCTCCGAGAAACGGGTCGTGGCACGCCTCTGGTCATCAAGCTGACTGTACTCCTACTCCAAAGAGGAAAGGTAGGCATCCTGAAGGAGCACAAACCTCCCCAATGCGGTGGTGCACAGGTCTGCCTCACGGAACGGAGCCTCCTGCATCTCTCTCTCCAAGTGGTGTAGGTGGGGCGCAGTGGGTAGTAGACGTGGAAAGAGGCGAAACTCCGAGTGCTGCAAGTAAGCTCTGTAGTCACGTCCAATGACCTTGATTGCTGAGATAGCTGCCTTCTGAATCCCCCAAGGAACTGTGGGCGAAGTGGCCACCAAGTGAACTGCCGGGAAAGGAACCCCTGGAGCAGCTGTCTGTACGGCGTCGATGTACAACATCACGACAGCTGGGTCCCAGTCGCGTCGTATCTGCGCAGTGAATTGGACGTGCTCAGGTCTAACACCCAAGTGCTGAAGCATCCCCTTCAAGAGGTCCACCATGCCGTTGAGGTGTCTTTCCTCAGTCAGCCAGTCAGTCCACGGCTCCATCTGTTACAGTTAGGAGGCCAGAGTTAGTAAGCTTGTAAATGTATTTATAAAGCAAAATGTTAACTGAGTCAACTTTGAGTTAGATCAAATAAGTACAATGTAGTTTTTGGAAATTATTAGTTGCTAATGTCCATTTCTATGGCTGCATGCTACGGTCAAGAGCCTCGCTCTGATACCAGCTGAAACGCCCTAGATTTCATGGAGCCGAAATCCAAGGTTTGACGAAATAATATGTCTATCTCGTTGATATCATCACCATGCTCAAATCGTTTAACTGACTTGATTACAGCCTTATTCAGGCTTACATCGGTACGCAGACCGGTACAAGCCAACTTGGCTAAACATGAAGTGAAATAACATTAGAGCAAAGCAGCTAATCGCGTCTTCAGGTCCATCTCCATGATCGCTTCTCGAGCATAGCACAGCAACCGCCTAGTCATACCATCCATCGTTGTTAAAGTCATAGTCCGGCTCCTCATCCTCAGTTTCTGTACGATAAGCGTACAGGTCACTAATTCGAGCACCCCAAAGCCGCCTAACTAGTATATCAAGTGAAGGCTGGGTTTCCTATGCGAGCAATAAATATATATATAAACCATAATCATATTATTAACACCATTTCACGATAACCATCCACATCTCACCTCCAAACACCTCATTACCACATCACTCGACTAAGTCTGCAACAAGGGCGGCTCCCTCCTGCCCTTGCCTCATGGGCCAACGCCAGACCAATCACTCGAGGGAGAGAAGAGAACCCGTTGCTAGCTGTAGTGACTCCGCCTTTGGGCCGTCCATAACCGTGGACTCGGCTATACGTATAGCTTACACTCTGCAGAGGTTGTCCTATATCTTATGAAGAGAGGCTAAGTCCGCCGTCACTGGCAAAGCACCCCTTCCAAAATGGTAAACCTACGCCTAATGACACCAACCTGCTTTCCCGAGCTAGAACTAGTTTGGATACATACCACCGCACACTCGGAACTGTGAAACTCGGTTATCTGGGGCCTCAACACGGGCCGAGTATATCGGGAAGACGAGAGGGTGAACCATACCCCTCTCCCTTACATTGTTTCCTCACTGCCTACAGACTGGCACCACTAGGAGCATGTTCCCACCTGAGCCCTGCGGGCATAAGACGAGTCCGATCAGTCCCAAAATACTATCACTCCAATGATTTACCTTATGCGGTAGGAGCGAGCCGACAATAATGGGTCGGTTGCCACCCTCAGTGGTGGGCCGCTCACCCCCAAACACCCAAACACTCCACTCTAGGGGAAGTTCTAGTTCCCCCTATTTTCGAGGGCCAACTCCTGCCATCCCCTCTCAACTCACACAACCACTCAACCATTTTCTTCACACACGCCAAGAATATCCACCACAATCCCAATATACCAACTCATCATGTTCATTTTATTAGTGGATATGTAGTTATCAAGCAGGGGCTAAAATAAACAAGTCAGGATTAAATGGGTGGGTTTGCAGTAGATCGCGGGTAGTTGCATATGCACTAAAAATATGCGCGTGGCTATGGGAGAAATGTCTGGGGTGTTCGCTGACCTGGAAGCCCGACAGCGTAGTCCTCCTCCTCAGAGGTGTACTCCGGGTCGAGCTCCTCCTCCGTCGGCTCCGGTCCTAATCCGGGTTTAAGTGCAAACATAAAGATTCGAATAAGAATCATGAGGAGAGCAACACTCAAGCAAGCACTATCTCCCGCGCATGTTCACTTTTTAGAAAAATATTGAAAGTAGTTTTGTATTTTTCAGAGTTAAAATAGAATAGTTATAAATTTTACAAGTTTATTCTTATTTTTATTTATTAATTTATCAAAGTTGAGGGGCTGCGCGTAAAGTTCAAGGGGCCAGATCAAACTTTAGTTAAAGTTCGTAGTTATAGGCCCGCTGGGCCGGCCTGGTACTGCGCAGGGGGTAAAAACAGACTAAGGGCAAAGTTCAGGGGTCAGCACGGTCTCTGGGTGTCGCAGACCTTAAGTCCTGGCTAAACGGGCCAGATCCGGCCCGTACGTGCATTTGGCGGCCCAAGTCCAGCGCTTGAAGTCCCATTTTCCTCCCCCCATTTCTCTTCCCGCGACGAGGCGTGGCCTGTCCGTCCGCTCGGCCCAGTTGATGGCGCGGCCCAGGCAGAAGTTCTTCAGCGCTCTGGTTCCATCCTCCTCCTTCGCCTTCTCGGTGCCCACCAAGTGCTCGACGAAATCACGCAAAGGTTCGCCCGAGTGGCCGTGTCCGTGACCACGCGGACACACGCACTCGGCGCGAGGCCTCTGATCCTACGCGTCCAGTAAGGGCTCGGCGCGACAGTTTGATGCGCTCGGTTATGGCGGTGCACGCTAGCCGTGGTGGCCTAGAGACGGTGACAGGGTCACGGCGGCGTGCGCTGGTCCGGCCCCCAACTCGACTACGGCAGCCTAATATTTCCTCAACCCGAGGTTTCGACGGTGTTCATGGCGCGCTAGCTCGGCAGGGTACGCCGTTCGTGGTGCGGTCCGGGTTGCGAAGCCCGGCACGGTGGTGTCGGAGTGCGCGGACACGGCGCAAACGCCGGCTGCGACAAGTGCTAGGTCACAGTGTTGGCGCTCCTTAAGTATTCATTTTATCTCCTGTTTAACTTTGATAATGGCATGAATTTAATATCAAAATCACTAACCATCCTAACCTCGTCCCAATTATTGGTCGTTTTCACGTTTGCACATATATTTTGGAGGTACTTCGTTTTTGCAGGTTTTTGACCAATTTTGGAGCATGAAATGGCAAGGCCCACGATCACGCAATGACACGAAGAAAGACGAAGGCCAAAGCCCGAACAAAGGATCGAAGGCCATGATGATTAGAGGCCCGTTCATGCACATCCACCCTCCAATGAAGCCCAAAAGACAAAGCCCACAAGATAAGATCAAGATACTTCGAGGCTAAGCAAAGCAAAGAGATATTTAAGGAAGGATTTTCCATCATATCCTTCTCCTCGAAGAAATCTCGAAGATAACGATGTCTAAAGGGGTGCAATCGTGAAAGACATAAACTCTAGAAGATTCCAGGAGGCTTGGGGAGAAAGTTGAGCACGAGCCGGCGAAGGAAAGTGCCAGGCCGATCGGCCTAGGCTCATTGGGCCGGCCGGCCCAGGCCTTTTTTAGGTCGGTTCGAACTGCCCTTTGACCGAGGGTTCCCTGAGGCTATTTAAAGACCCCTCCCCAAGGTTCACGTAGAGATCAATTCGGGAGATGACGCCAAGGAGCAGAGAAGATAGAGGGACACCTCTCGGAGAGCCGAGGGTCGTGCTAGTTGTCTAGGGTTCGCCCTAGCCGACGTGGGAACCTTGCAAGGAAGACCACATCGGAGTTCTGGAGCTAGGATCATCAAGATCAAGGTAGGGCCCCGGTTGTGATCTTGTGATGTACTATCATTCATGGTGAAGTTATTTGTGTTTCTGAATGTTTAGCGACCATGTTCTCCTCTTTCGATTTCGTGCTTTTCTTTGGGTTCGCTTCATCTTAGATCTATTATCGAGATAGATCACTTAGCATGATCTTGTAGCCATGGTGGCTAGAGGTTCATGGCGGAACTACCAAAGGGAGTTCGACTTGCTTCAGGGTATCCCGTTGAAAGGGGTGGCGTTGTGACAGGCCGTTGCCACTTAGTAGGTTGGGTATCGAGGGATCGGGTTGGAGATTTTGGGTTTAATGAGGCTTTTCATTGAGATTCACATCTATCTTACTTCACTTTATCTAGCTGGAACTACAACATATGCATGATCTAGGTGATCTAGATTGGTTATCTCTAACTTTCTCTTGCTACCTTTGGTGTTTGTCGTGTTTTTAATAGATTAGATTCGTTTTACACCATCTCACACAAAGGAATTTCTATGCTAGTAGATTGTTTCTTGTCTCTTTGGTTCCGTGGATTGATAAACCTTGGGGGAATACTCTGAGGGAAAAGCTACATGAAATCGTGCGCTTGCGGTATATAAATCGGGGGCGCTAAGGAGCGTCAACACACAGCGTGCTCGCCGAGCGTGACAGTGAACACGGATAGCAGTGGACGACTCGATCGCGGGCATGGCTCAACTAGGTGTCGTTCAGAACGTGCGTGAGCAGAGCGGACTCGCCGGTCGCGACGGGGTTCAGGGGTGCACACTTGCGGCGGGGCACACCGGTCGTGCCAAGGTATGGCTTGGGATCCTGCACACAAGGGGCAATGGTGGCTCGATGGCCATCCTCCACAATGGCTTGGGGTGGCCTCGGGTGCGCAGCTCCAAGGTGAGACCTTGGCCGCGACGGCGGGGCTGCACGCGCAGTTCGATGGCCGGCGTCACAAGGGCGGTGGCGAGGTCGCGAGCTCGGGGTTCTCACCTAGATGGGGCTGCGGTCGAGTACTGTGTTCCCGTCCTGGTGAAGAGGAAGCAGAGCGGGTCCTGGCGTCATGGTTTGGCTCGGGGTCGTGGACGTCGTTCAGGGCGCGGACGTCATCGCACGATCTGTCTGGCTCGGCGTCTGGTCCGGTCTGGCACCCTCTAGGCTCGACTCTGGCTCCTCCTTGGTGGCGTAGTCAATGTCGAGGACGTCGGGGTACGGTTGATGCGGCGAGCGGTGGCGACGGGGACGGCGCTCCTGGTTTCGCGGCGAGACGTCGCCGCGCCTCCGGGTCGCGGTCACCACCGCCGACTGCATTGGCTCCTTGCTTCTTTCTCCCTTCACGGCCCTCAAAGAAGGTGGCGGCGGTGTGGGCAGCGCCCAAGGGCGAATGGTTAGGGTTCGCATGTGGGCGGTGTGGCTTATTTGTAGTGTGGCGGCAGGAGGAGTGGCTTGGGGATGGCGGTGATTATCGGGGCGCGCGCCGGGGGTACATGGACGGCTCTCGGCTTCTCGATGCTAGGGTTAGGGTAGGGGCAGCGAGGGCACGCGCGCGGCGGGAAACGGGAGAGGGCGCGGCGGTGGTCGTGGCTGGCGTCAGTGGGGTTTTCCCCTTCTCTGCTTTTGCTTTAGTCACGCGATTAGCGTGAACCCGATGGGCATCCGAGGCGAGGTGCTTGGCGGCCAGATGTGGGGACGGGCGCGGCTTTGCGAGCTCCTCGGGCTCCTCTCCTCTCTCTTGGCGTGGCTCGAGGGCGGTGAAGTTGGACGGCGGCATCTGCTTTGGTGCGAGACAGAGGCAAGGGAGGAAGGGAAAAGAAGAAGGGCGTTGGTGGCAGGCCCATGTAGTCAGTGGCACGGGAAGAGAAAAAGGCGCCAGCCACGAAGGCGTATTTCGCAAGGGAACTGGGACGCCCGCGGCCTGCTACTTCGCGGGCCGAGAGGCCGTGGCAGTGGGCTGCGGTGGCCCTTTGCCCTTTTCAATTTCTATTTGATTTCCCTTTTGGTTTATAATTATTCTATATTTATTTGAATTTGAACCATGGGTTCTAATCAAGCAATAAAATCCGACAAACTCCAGATAATGATGCATGAAGAAATTACATCTATATGTATGCACAACCAAAGTGAGAATTTATTTAGAGAATTCTTATGTTTTTATAAATCTAAATTTGAAATTTTTATGCCCAAAATTTGGGGTGTTACATAAAGATAGGCTATCACCCCAAAAAGGGGAATGGTGAACTTGCTGAGTACGTATGTACTCACCCTTGCTATATTGTTGCTTTTCAGATAGTGCCGATGAGTTGTTTGAGATACTCTATGGTTAGATCATGATCATGCTTCCCAACCAGTTATGGCATAAGGGCCCGAAGGATTGCTTCCGCTGTATCTTACTTTCATGCATTATTTATGTATGGTTTGTAACCGTTAAGACAAAACTTTGTACTACTTGAAATAAATATCCTGCTAGAACCCTAGGACTAGCATTTGTGTCACATTTGGGTCTCCAAGAAATTGGGGCCTCTTCAGTCGTGTGCTGAGCTGTTCGGGCCCCACCATCGCTCGGCTATTCGCGATCGGTCGACCGATCGCTGTTCTAACTTTTCTGTTAGCGAGAGGATTGAACGATGGATACAAATTTAAGATAGGTATTAAGATTGATAGCTGATTTTAAATGATGATAAGCTAATTGGGGATCCCCATGGGGAACGGATACAGGGAATGCTACTCCATATTCCCATCCCCGTGAACCCAACGGGGGATAAATTTTCCCCGTCAACCTCGTCGTGGGAAATAAAATGCCTCCATCCCCGTCCCATAACAGATATACTTCCCGCGGGGAATCCATCTCTAATTGGTACGTTGTGATAATTCATTTCATAGGCGACAAAACCCAACGCTAATATATACGTATGTACTAGCCATATAAAATATAATATTTTACTACTAATACCATGTACAACATGTAGATTAAGTAGTACTACTACGTAGTAGAAGCAGCAAATGCGAAGCCCCATTGATTTGGGAGCCCAGATCAGTGGCATCGATCGACCCCCCTAGCGGCCGGCAGCATAATTTTCCCATTCGCATGTTCCACGGGGTGGAGGTCACTTCTTATTCCCATGTTTACCAGGTCCCGATGTGACCTCAAGCCATCCTTTGTCTTGCCTTTTACATCCATCAACAAACAGATAGTGCTATCGAACACGTTCTTCTTTATGTGCATAGCATCGACGGCATGTAGAACCTCCAAGTCCTTGTAGTATGGCAAATACTTAAAGAACATTGACATCTTCTTGAAAGGCATGCCCTCTACAGGGGCTTTAGTTATCTTGATCTTCTTGCCATAGCTGACGTTAATCTTCCTTACCATATAAAAAACATATTTGCTGTTGTTTCTTCTTATTGGTACTGAACCTGACTCTGCCTTACCGTCAAAGAGGGCGTAGAACGCCTTCCTGCGGTATTTGTGCCTTTCAACAAGGAACCGGCAGTACTTCAGATACACAAAATTTTTTTGAACCATCCAGGTACACAAACATCGTGCCATCCAGCCATACTAAACATCCCGTCTTTCCTTTGGTCTGGCCAGAGATCGAGAACAATGCAGGGTAGTCATTGATGGTAACGATTATAATTCCTCTGCATGTGAAGTGGTCCTTAGCATACTCGTCCCACATTTGCACACCCTCATTCCAAAGCTTTGCCACATCAGCCATCAATGGCTCAAGGGAGACATCTATATCAATGCCCGGTTGTTTCAGCCCTTGTATCAGAATACACAACATTATGTACTTCCTCTTCTGGCAAAGCCAGGTCGGTAGGTTGTATATGGTCAATATAACAGCCCATGTGCTGTGTATGCTGTTTCTTTCCCCAAAAGGATTCATTCCTTCTATCCTTAGTGCAAACCTCACATTCCTTGGGTCCTTCGCAAACTCGGGGTACATCTCATCAAACCTTTTCAACTGTGTTCCATCGGCCGGGTGTGAAAGCTTACCCTCATCCTAAATCCGCTCTTCATGCCACCAACACATCAGCTTTCCTTCTCGAGGGTTTGCAAACATATGCCTTAAGCGGTCGATTGGATTGAGATACCACATAACCAATTTGGGGAATCTCCTCTTGTTCTCGTCTATGCCTAAGCATGTATCTTCTTTGGAAGGTTCAGGCACACCCTTTTTCTTCCTCTTCTTCCTTTTTGAGGATGCTTGATCGTCGTCCTTGTAAATGTCATTCTGCTTGTAACGGCTAGTGCCACATGGTGGACATTTCTCTAGTTTCCCAAATGTTTCCCCTCGATATAGTATGCAGTAGTTCGGGCATGCATGTATTCTCTCAATTCCCATTGTCAACGGGCTAATAATCTTCTTTGCTTGGTACGTGTTCTCAGGCACAAAGTTAGGCTTCGATAGCAACCAGGATAAGAGTTTCATTAGATCGTTGAAGCTAGAGTCAGACCACCCGTACTTGGCCTTCAGAATCAATAGCTCGAGTACAAACCATAGCTCAGACAAATGAGTCGGACACCCCCTTTGACTTCTCGTTCACGCTATGGTGTGCAGCATCCACTACCACCTTGAAATGCTCTAACCCTTTCGCGCTCCCAATAAGGACATCCGCCTTAAAGTGCTTCAGCATTTGTTCCAGCTCATCTGCATCACTATCATCATCACCATATTGGCCTTCTAAACTCCCCGAAGGTATGCTTATGTATCCACCACCGCTGTCATCATTTCCATCAACACGAGAACATGTCATGTGAAGGTTGGCATCGAAGAATGTTTCACTATCATCTACATCTCCACATCCTATAAACCTGTATGTTCCTTGATCGGTTACTGGTAGTTCTGAAGGAGTGTCATGCTATCCATGATGGATCCAAGTGGAGTAGTCATCAACAAATCCTTCAATGATCACGTGTGACCTGATGGTGACTGCGTCTGCCTAGACCTTCAAATTTTTACACTTCCTATAAGGGCAACATATACCGGAAACCCCCTTGATCCTCTCATCCATCTTCGCAACATCAATGAATTTATCCAATTCAACACAGGAAAGCCCTCTCCGTCCTTTTCATGGTATAATCCACCGATGAGCCATCTACAAATTAAATTTTCACAAAACATTCCGTGGCACATCTTGAGATAATAGACTATTGATCTCGTAACAAACTTACATTGTTTGACTGGTACAAATACAAGTGCTTTTAAAAACATACGTTTAAAAAAACTTGAATTTTGTACGTTGTAAACGTACACCTATGTTGCCTGGTTTGATTAAAATATATATAGACGTTAAACACATGCTTGGGTTTTCTTAAGATCCAGAGACAGTACATATATAAGAGTATATCCATATTGGAGGATTTAATTTATCGACATATGAAAAACCTATATTATGTCGAGAGAGAAAACATGTGATTATCTTAAGATCTACATAGGGAGAAATGTTTCTTAGCAACCTAGTGACAAATTTAATTCTATATTATCCTCAAGTGTAAAGATCCACAAAATTGTCCATCAAGATAGCTGTTTGGTATATATTCATACCTAGGTTCAATTAATTGGACCATGAGAGAGAGTGAGAGGTCAAGTGACAAGTACCTTGACCTCATATATGATGATAAGCCATTACCGAGATGTTTTGGAGGTTTTGCCGGGTTAGCTTCCATTGCCTTTGCACTTCAAGTGTTTTGGCTAACCGATGGTGGTGTGAGTAGGCGTTGAGTTGTGGTGCTGTGTGTTTCGGTGTTATGGTGGTGTGGGAGATGACTAACAATCGTGCTCCGAGGAGACACACAGCTCTTGGCTGTGGTGTGCAGGTACACGGCCGTGCGGTGGTCGACGGCGTGGCTTGAGACTGGTGAGGATGCGTGCGATGGACTGTGCGGTGGCGTGAGGGTGAGTTTGGTACTCGAGCCTTTGCCCATGTGACGGTGAAGGGCAATCGAGCTGGGCCACCGGATGCCGGGCGAGGCCGTGGCGTCCACTCCTGGCGCCAAGCTTGGAGGGCTCGTGGTGGGCGATGGCAGCGTTGTCGTGCTGTGGCAAGCTCGGGTCTTGGGGACTTGGAGTTTGGCACGCAGTGGAGGGACATGTGTCAAAGCCTGTGGTTTGTTGGTTGAACCAGAAAAACCAACGGAGGCCGGTTTGGTGGTTTGGGCCTCAAAACCATCAGAGAGGGTGAAGGCAGCATGGGCCAAGTCAAGGAGGCACGGCGTGCAGAGCGCTAGGGCCTTGGCGGGAGGCCAAGACACGTCCCAACATTGAGGGTTTGGCGGCTTTCCTCAAAACCGTCACCCAAGCTCAGGGTTTCCTGGTATCCCCCCCAAAACCATGGGCGACTTGGTGGCTCAAGGAGTCGGTGTACGTGGCATCATCGCGAAGCTTGCGTCAAGGCGAAGCAAAGTCGTGAAGGCGTCGTGTTCGTCCGATGAGGGATGGAAAAGTTGGATGGATTTACCCCCTGAGGGTATTCGGATAGTGTTCTTCATGTGAGGGCAAAATGGTCATTCGGACCATTTGCTTGTATATAGGAGGGGGGGCAGCAGCCATCCGCCTCCACCTCTTCTCCATTTGCTCATTCATCTCATCTCTAGAAGGAGGTCCTCTCACTTTTGTTTTGGTGAGAGTTTTGGTAGGATTAGAGAGGGATTGAGTGTTGTGGCTCTTTGTTCTTGAGCTTTTCGTCATCCAATCTTTGTGTGTTGATTGGAGTGGCTTGTAACCGGACATCTTGATGCAAGAGAAAGATCATTTCCTGTCTCAAGTTGTCTCCCTCTCCATTATGCTGAATTCTGTCTTTTTAGCCATTTTCGGAGCTTTTATCTTGTGATTTTCGTGCTCTCTGTGTGGCTGAGTTTTGGGCAGGTTTCCTGGTGGATTTGGAGGGTTAGATCCTGTGTGATTTCATCTTAGCAATGCCACATACATAGCTGTAGGACCAAGAAATGCGACCAGAGGGGGGGGTGTGAATGGGAGCCTTTGAAAATTATCGCGATCAACAATTTGGCTCAAGATCCAAGTGTGCACCCCAACCCTAGAGTTCTAGGCAAGGTGTGGAATAGCTATGAGGAGCTACACCAACACAAGAATGCCCTAGGAATCCACGAGACAAAACACGGAAGCAAACGCGAAGAAACAGCACAAAAACCAGCAAGGTATATATCACCGGTTGATCCGATGCACAAAGGATTGAGGGCGTCGGTCAAATCGATGATACAAAGCCTGCAGTGAAGACAATCGAACACCAGTTGATCTGGCACTCACGTTTGAAAGGCGTCAGTTCAACCGACGACACTGCACCGGATAAACTGACAAATTCAAACGCAACGTCGGTGCAGTTGTCCAGAGCGGCCACATAACGCACACAACGATCACCGGTTAAACCGACGATAGCGCGCCAGATGAACCAATGAAATCAGCAATAACACCGGTGCAGTTGTCCAGAGAAGCTGCAAATCGAATTCAACTGAGCACCGGTTAAACCGGTGTGGAGAAAACTGAACCCGTCGGTTAAACGACCAAAACTGCGAATCCTGTGGTAACGCCGGATGAACCGATGCACGTGGAGGCTAATGCACCTGTGCAACCAACAGAAACCCCAAAAACCCTAACAGGCGACAAAACCACTCACCGGTTGATCCGACACACAATAATGCAAGCGTCGGTTCAACCGGCGATAAGGAAAAATTCTGCTCGAGCAGAGCAGAGTTTTTCCAGCCCGCGACCTGAGAAAAATTCGATGATTGAACGATCAAATCAGGTCCAAAGCAGCTCAAATTTTGGGGAGATGAAGATGATGACTTCAAGAACCCATCCCCAAAAGATCTCCAAGAAATTCCTCACGGTTGAAGTGGAATCGAAACAAATCGGAGCAAGAACGGGGTTTTCGGGATTTTCTAAAAACTCTGTTCTTGAGGGATCGCGACTCGCGGGGGATTTAGCACTTGGCTAGGGTGATTCAGGTCGCAAGGAAAGTCCTCAAGGAACACAGCAGCAAGTAGAAGAATCCCGAAACCAAAGAACTCAAGACCATGGAGGAATCAAACACCAAAAGCTCCAACAACATGAAACAGAGTTTGATTCAAAAGCCACGAGGGCACAAGGAGGGAAGGGCCTCCTTTCCCACGCAAATTCCTTACAAAAGCTTCAAGAATCCATCTCTCAAATCTCACCTTACAGGAGGAAGAGAGGAGGACAGGGAGAGGGAGGAAGAGAGGGCGCCTGGCTGCCTGTGTCCTTCTGTTGAGCGCCAGCCAGAGAACCGAGAGAGGGAGGGAGGGGCACTAGCCTTTTTGTCCTGCAGGGGCAGCGCCACCCACTCCCAATTTGCCTCCCTTTCTTGCCTTCCAAGCCTTCCTCTAAAGACTACAATACCCCTAAGTGCTGAAATTAAACTAAAGGCCCTTAGGGGCAAAACCGGAAAGATACATTGAAGACCATCCGACGGCTGCGACGACTTGGAGTAGTTTGCTTCGCCCCGATGCAATCCCTCTGATGTCGCCACGCATCCTTCTGGAATCTTCACAGGGGCAGTTTTGGAAAAACTGTCGAAACCGAGTTCGGGGGGCGGTTTTGGAGCACCCGCCAAACCTTCCCGCGCGATGTTTCCGGCACACCCGCCAAGCCCAATGTCGCCATGTGTCCGACCTCCCGCCGGAACCCTCTCCGACTTGGCCGAGTCGACGCATCCTAGCTGTTGGTTTTTCTCGAGCTACCAACAAACTCCATGCCGTCCCGCCTTGGCTCCAGGAGTGGATCACAACGCGGCCCAGCAGTGGCCCAAGCATCTGGGCCGCCCTTCACCACCGCACGGTCGTCCGGTCGGGCCTCCAATGCCACCGCAAGGTCTCCCGCCTCCGCATGGTCGTCGAGCTCCCTGCCACCGCAACGCCGCCGCATGGTCCATCGGCACATGCCTCGCTCTTGTCCAAACCATCTCGCTGCCACCGCGCCATCCGTGTACCTGCACACCACAGACCAAGAACCGGCGCAATCTCCACAGAGTCGCGACTAAACACAGTTAGTCCACTCCACATATTGGCAATCACTCATCACACCAAGGAGCAGGCCTCCACTGCCTCTCAATCTCCCCCTTGATGAGTGCATTGTCAACACCACACCCCACACGGGCACTGGTGAAACAAACAGATAACCAAAAAAGAAATAGAAAACAAAGAGAGCTAACTCAAGTGATCAAAAGCGAATGAAAGCCTGAAAAGATCACTTGAAGATAGCAAAGCCAAAAGAGTCAGCCCCCAAGACAAGGGCAACGGCTCGACGCACTGACTCCAAAACAACCCCTCAAGAAAGAGGCAAGGCTCAACACAGCCAAGCATGTGCAAAGTTGGTCCCTCCAGAAAGAGGCAAGGCTCAACACAACCCGCAAAGAGCATGAAAAAGCTCAAAACTCCCCCTGAAATGCAGCTCCCCCTCACTATGCAACTTTCCTCCCCCTGAAATACAGCTCCCCCTCACTATGCAACTTTCCCCCGATGTGTGCACACTCAAAAACTGGATCTCTCCCCCAAGGTTCACAATCTCTCCCCCTAAGGTACAAGAGATACCAATCAACAATCTCTCCCCTTTGTTGACAAAGCACACGTCAAGGAAACTCCCCCTGTCTAGATGCTCCCCCTGGAAATATGCCATGAAGTGCAAGCATGCGTGCCTAAAAAGCTTCCAGGTATAGAACAAGAGCATTTGCAAAGGTCGAAACAGCACAGCATATGAGGGTGCATATACAAAGACAATGCATTGGGAAGCTCATAAGAATATATCTATACAGATCATGAGCAAGCATTTGTCATTTGTAAAAGAAAAGGCATCACCATAAAGGACCTAGCATACTAGAAGGTAAGCAAGCATGCTAGTGCTAGCAAGAACATACCGGTGAGCTAACCAAAGCATATCACAGCAACTGCCACTCAAGCAACTGAAAACTTGTCAAGATTTTGATACCAACTGAAAACACTTAGTTTCTCAACAAGAAGAAGTGGTGCCAGGGGTTGAAAACTTGCAAGTGCTCAACTTAGCGAATGTACCAAGCCTAGGTCAAGGACCATAAGAAGCTTAAGATAGCACTCTCAGTCATCCACAGCCTTGTCCAAGTTCTCCAAAGGAGCAATCTCAGAACAAGATCAGTGGTGCAAGCAATCCCACCTGGATCTTTTCACTCAGACCAAATATTGGATTTTTGAAATAGATTCCAATTATAACACACCAACTGTTTGATTTTGCAATGCAACCATGAAGCAAAAGAGGGCATCTTGTTGCATATGAGAGCAAAGGACCTAACCACTAAGCATGATCAAGATAGCATAAGCATACAAACCTACACATGCTAGTAGCAAATCCTGAAGGTGACCATGTTTTATGATTTTCAAAGAATAAAATAGCTAAGTTCAGAGCCAATATACAACATATTCAAAGGAGCTAGCTACACATGGTCAAAGCATATATACAACTCATAGCATAGCACAAGCAAATGCAGATATCATACATGAGAAGCTGGTGCAAGTCTAATGCATATGAGCAGATGCAATGCTAAATGGTATGTACACAACAATGCAAGAAAAAGCAAAGAAGAAAGAAAAACCAATCCTAAACTACAGAAACAACTACCCAACTCAAAATGGGTAGCGCACGCCAAGCTCTCCCCGCAAGCGAGCATAGGTGGCTTGTTCTAGGGGCTTAGTCAGGATGTCAGCTACTTGATTATCAGTGGATACATGGGTCAGCTCGACATCTCCCTTCTCATAGTGATCTCTCAGGAAATGGAACCTCACGTCTATATGCTTGGAGCGATAGTGTAGGACGGGGTTCTTGGCTAAGCTTATGGCTGAGGTGCTGTCAATGAAAATAGGAACTCTGCCATAGGTTAGGCCATAATCGCTGAGAGTGCGTCTCATCCAAAGGATCTGGGAGCAGCAACTAGCAGCAGCTATGTATTCGGTTTCTGTGGTGGAAAGAGCTAAACTAGTTTGCTTGCGGGCAGACCAAGACACAAGAGAAGTTCCAAGAAACTGACAGGTACCTGAAGTCGACTTGCGATCAATCCGACACCCACCATGGTCAGCATCAGAAAAGCCAACCAATGCAAGAGAAGAGGAAGAAGAGTACCAAAGGCCAAACTCAGGAGTGTAGCGGAGGTACCTGAAAATCTTCTTCATAGCGTTCCTGTGAGAAGTGTGCGGAGAAGCCTGGAACCTCGCGCAGAGACAAACCGCGAACTGGATGTCGGGTCTGGTGGCCGTCAGGTACAAGAGCGAGCCGATCATGCTCCTGTACTCCTTCTGGTCCACAGCAACACCTTCAGTGTCCTCATCCAGCACCGTAGAAGTGCCCATAGGAGTCAGCATGGGACTGAGGTCCCCGAAGTCGAACTTCTTGAGCATGTCCTTGGTGTACTTGGCCTGGTGGACGAAGGTGCCATCCCGAGTTTGCTTGATGTGCAACCCGAGGAAGAACTGAAGCTCACCCATCATCAACATCTCAAACACCCTACTCATATCATCAGAAAAGCTAGAAACAAGAGAGTGAGAGGAGCCACCAAAGATAATATCATCCACGTAGACCTAAACCAACAGAAAATCAGTGCAACACCTGAGGAGAAACAAAGTCTTATGTACTGATCCCATGACAAACCCCTGCTTAAGCAAAAAGGCTCTCAACCTCGCATACCAGGCTCTAGGGGCTTGTTTCAGACCATACAAAGCCTTCTGAAGCTTGAAGACTCGGTCTGGAAACTTGGGACTCTCAAAGCCAGGAGGCTGCTTCACATAGACCTCCTCCTCTATAAACCCGTTAGAAAGGCACTCTTCACATCCATCTGATACAGCTTGAACCCCTTCGAAGTCTGCAAAAGCTAAGAAGATCCGGATGGCCTCTAAACGAGCTACAGGAGCAAAGGTCTCCTCATAATCTATCCCCTCCTGCTGGCTATAATCCTGAGCTACTAACCTAGCCTTGTTCCTCACAACCATCCCATCCTCACCCTGTTTGTTCTTGAAAACCCATTTGGTACCTATAGGGTGGCAATCAGGTGGAGGCTCTACAAGGACCCAGACTTGGTTTCGCTCAAAGTTTTCTAGCTCCTCATGCATGGCATTGACCCAGTTAGAATCAGATAAAGCGTGTCCAATATCTTTGGTCTCAAAGGAGTCAACAAAGGCTGAATGAGCAAAACCAGCGATACTTGTTACATTGGACCTTGTGGTTCGCTTGTTAAGGTCACCTAGCATTTGTTGAGGGGGATGACGACGCTGAATGTGTCGCGGTGCTTCCCTTGTTGAAGTCGCCTCCTCCTCAGGTGCAGCTGGTGAAGCCTGAGTCACCTGCTCGATCGGCCCCCGGGAAGTAGAAGCTGTGGGGAGCGGGCCGCCGTCGTCGTCAGAACTCGATTCACCAGGAAGTGGGCCTGCAGCCGGCGCAGGGACACCACCATCATCCTCAAAAGCCTTAGGCTCATCCTCATCCTCGAAGATGTCCTGGCCAAACTCATCGTCACCTGCACACTCCACAGAAGCAGACAAAGAAGGAGTGGACTCGTCGAAGGTTACATTACAAGTTTCGACGATCCAGTTAGTCTCAAGAATAAGAACACGATAGCCTCTAGATTGAAGAGCATAGCCAAGAAAAATGCCATCAGAGCACCTAGACTCGAACTTATCAAGATTTCCCTCCTTCAAAACAAAGCATCTGCAACCAAAAGCACGCAGATGGGACACCTTGGGCTGTCGACCAAACCGCAACTCATACGAAGTCTTTTTCATGAATGAGCGAAGGAAGATGTGGTTGGCAACATAGCATGCGGTGTTGATCGCCTCGGCTCAAAAATGCCTAGGAGTCCTATGCTCATCAAGCATCGTCCTGGCCATCTCCACTAGGGTCCGGTTTTTGCGTTCAACCACGCCATTCTGTGGAGGAACATAAGGAGAGGAGTACTGGTGATCAAGACCGAAACCACGACAGAAGTCATCAAAACGAGCATTCTTAAATTCAGAGCCATTATCACTATTGGCCCTCATGGCATGTGGAAGTTCGTTCTATAACCTCAAGGCAAGGTCTCGAAAGTACTGAAAAGCCTCATCCTTAGTCTCCAAGAAGAAAACCCAAGAGTACCGAGAGAAGTCGTCAACGATCACAAGAATGTACCACTTCCCACCGACAGAGCGCACATGAGCAGGGCCAACAGTGTCCATGTGAAGAAGCTCGCCTGGGTGCGATGTCATCACCTGATTCACAGGTGGGTGCGGAAGGGAAACCATCTTCCCGTGATGACACGGGTGACAGACAAGGTCCTTGTCCATCTTGAGCTTGGGCAATCCTCGGATCAAATCAAGTGAGCTGAGCCTAACTAGTACATCAAAGCTCAAGTGACCGAGTCTTCTATGCCACTTCCAGAGCTCAGAGGACTGACCAGTCACCAGATAGTGAGAGGTGCTAGAAGAAGATCCAGAAAAGTCAATGCGAAACACACGACCAAGAGGAACAATGCTGTAAACGAATTCCCCTCTGGAATCAAGAACACGCGAGCAACCTCTCTTGAAACTCACCTCAAACCCATCATCGAGAAGTTATGAAACAGAAAGCAGATTAAAACCAAGTTTATCAACAAGAGCAACCTCTCTTAGGGTGAAGTCATCAGAAATCCGAATAGTGCCAACTCCACGTACCTTTCCTCCGCTGTAATCCCCGAAGGTGATGTACTCTTTGTCCTTCATCGGGGTGAGGCTGGAGAACCATCTGTGACTCCCGATCATGTGGCGCAAACAACTGGAGTCCATGAGCCATATGTTCTCCAGGCCTCGAGTGTCCTGCTCAGTAGGAAGAAAACGAGCAGGCAAATGGCCCGACACTGGGGTTAGCACAGAAAGAAGCAAACCAATATCGTGCCATCTACTCGAAAGCAGGGTAAGTATCCTCAAACGAAAACTGTGGCTGGCGACCACCACACTGAGGAAAACATGGTGCGCCTCCGCCACCAAAGCCTCGGCCACGCTGACCACCACTGAAAGCACGGTGTGGAACAGGGCCGGCGAAACCACCAACAGGAGCGCAGTATCCACCACCGCCTCCCCCTCCTCCACCTACACGACGTGGCCTGGCATCCCGCCTCTGCCCACGTCGAGCTGGAGCATGTCCACCGGCTGGCTGGTGGAACACCTCCGGAGCACGCCTCTCAAGATGCCTGCGCTCAAACCTCAACCTCCGAAAGCAAAACTCTGCCAAGTGACCACCCCTCTCGCACCACTCACACTGGTAAGGCTCTCTCTTGTGTGTAGGCTGTGGTGTAGGAGCTGGGGCTCTCTGAGGTACTCTGGGGGGCTGAGTCCTCACCTTGGGCTTAGGAATAGGCTTGCCACTAGGAGGGAGTGTATCCAGTCGGTTCTTGAGGTGGTTAGGCTTGGGAACCCACACTGGATTCTTAGGTGGAGCTTTGGGTGGCTCAGTGAGAATCCCATCATTGACTAGTGCTGGCTTAGGGACTGGTGCTGGCTTAGGGACTGGTGGAGCTGTGGAAGAGGAAAGTGCACTCACACTCGGCTCGAGCATCTCACCAATATTGCCATAGGGTTGAACAAAGTCAGCAGGAGTAAAAGCAAAACCAACCCCAACACCATCAGGACGCTTAAACTGCTAAACCATCATGCCCAACTGAGGCTCACGGGCGGACACCCAACTGAGAATCTCCCGAAGGTGGGAGTTCTCCTCCTCCATCCGGGTCTTGTCCTTCCATGCCTCCTCAAGCTCAGAGATCAGGCTTGGGCACACAGTACAATCAGCAGAGCAAGAGCTAGGGACTGTGGATTTCTCCAACTTCCTCAAAGCAGCAGTCTTCTCCTTAAGCTCTTCTCTAAGCGTTGGGCACTCCTTACAAGCACCCAAGAGGGTAGGCCTGGGACTTGAGCTCGTCCAAGGCCTTCTTGCCCATCTCGAGCTTGAGCAAGTTCTCATCATACTTGCTCCTGAGCTCGGACAGGTTAGACATCAAACCGATGCACTGACTGCACTCATCCTCCTCCTCACAATCCTCCACTACAGGGGCAGACTGAGCAATCTCTAGAGCTAGCTTGACTTCCTTCAGCTCCTGTCTCAAAGCTCTAAACTGCCTCTTAGCATCCTTAATGATCAAGTCCTGATTATCTAGAGCAGTGTAAAGATCCTCCAACTCCTCAGTGAGTGGGGTGCTTGGGACGTACCTCAGAGCTTGGCTCTGGCTGAAGTACAGGCTCTGCCATAGTGGAAGGAGTCCCGTCAGCATCGGAGTCAATAGCCATGGTGTAGAAACCGGCCGCCTTCCCAGCATGGAGGCAAAGGCCAGTGAAGCCCTCCGTGGCCTTCTTCTTGCTGCTCCGCTTCTTCTCGCCGCGGTGGTGTGAGTTGGAGTCACTGGAGCTGGATGAAGACGAAGACGTCGAGCTCTGGCTGGTGGAGGAATGATCCTCACTCTGGGTGACGAACGCCTGCTTGCTCTTGTACTTGCCGATGTTCTTCTTCTTCCACTCGTGGTGCCGCTTGGAGCGTCCGCCCTTCTTCTTGTGGGAGTCCCCACTCTTGTGCTTGTGGCGGTTGTCACACCCGGTTTTAAGAAGAAAACCGAATGCATATCTATATGTATGCCAGGATCAAGTTTCATACATATAGAGACATCATAAGTGAATAATCAGTAACAGTATCATGTAAAAGAGAATTACAACAAATAGAAGATTATCAGAGTTATACAGCTTATTCTGGAAACGAAGGCTTCAACTTCACAGGCAATCGACTGGGGGTTGCGTACGCTTAGAACTCAGCAACATCTTCAACAGACTTCATACATCTTTCCTTCTGAGCAGCAGTAAGCAAGGGTGAGTACACTTATGGTTGGTACTCAGCAAGGCCACAAGAAATAACCAGAATGTGATTTAAATCCATCTTTAAGTTTATTAATCATGTGAGGGTCCAAGCCGCTCTTGACCGTGAGCACGGCTAACCGGTTAGTTTTAACTCTGCAGAGGTTGTACACTTTCACCACAATTCGCGTAAAAGTTCCGAAGAACTTTGAACCCAACCACGCATATGTGCTGATCAGGCACAATACCACACTTCCGAGGTGTGATTGCATAGGGACGCTATGAGGCCTTTACAAAGAATCCCTATATGTATGTGTTGGTCCCTGCCGTGCGGTCCCTCAGAAGACACAGCTTCCTTCACCCGCTCCACAACACAAACTCATAACCACCAAGCGGAACAACCCCAACACAACATATAGTTCATCTAATTACTTAGCCAAGACCAGAGCCATATAGTATTGTGGTTGTACGGTTTTCTTGGGTGGTTCTCCATGTTCCAATTATATCATAGTACTCTTGTATATAAGCATAGATAGAAGGATGGTTAGGGTCACTTGCCTTTCTCCAACGAAAAGCTACTCTTACTGCTCTTCAGCTTTTGCTCACTTGGAACTCTTGATCTTCAACCTTCAAACAGCGATCCTTCTACTCGGAGCAAACATCGGGCAAACATACAAAGCAAACAACAAGATACATCTAAGAACAATACACCAAAACAAAAGAAAGACTTTAAAAGAACGCACTAAAGGATAGGGCTCGTTGCTACGATTACGAGGGCGCAAGAAACACAGAAAACGGAACTAAAACGGTGATTCTATAGACTAAACGATGCTTCAGAGATCTAGTCGCGATTAACTAAAGGTTAAGGACTAACAGAAAAGATTCGTAAGACACAACAAAGTGTGCTCACAGCAGATAAAAAGGTTGTAGAGCTATTTCACACATCACAAGGATCACGTGAGCGCAAGAATCACTGAAAACGGAGTTAAAACGTGAAAGATATGGCTAAAACAGTGCACCAGGGACTTGTTTGCGATAGATTTAAACTTCCAGGGGCTAGCTTTAAAGAAACCATGGACTAAAACATAATTAAACCTAACTCACGAGGGTTAGAAAGCAAAACTACACTTCCTGGACGGCGGGTTCTATTTCCTAAAAGGTCAGGGTCTAAAACAGAAATAAAAGGACTTAAACCTAATTACTTTTGAACTATACTGGACTGTGGGTTTATTTCCATAAAACATAAGGGCTCTTTCGCAAAAGTGGCTCGGTTGACCGGTATTGGATCTGTTGACCTCGGGTCAGATCTAATCGGGGCCGTTGGATGAGGATCGAACGGCTGGGTAGAAATGGGGCGAAAGGAGCGGCGGCGCACTGCGCCGGCGGCGAGCTAGCGGCGGCGAGCGGCGGCGCGGTCGCCGGACTTCGCCGAAAACGGCCGTCCGGGGCTCGGATTTAGGCGTGGATCGGCCTGGGATCTAGAGCACGATACGGGGAACGCGACGGGCGGGGTCTGCGCGAAGCCTAGACAGTGGCGGAGAGCACGTTCGACGGCGAGGTTGCTCGGCAGGGCGATGGCGAGCGAACGGGCATGCACGGGAGCGAGAGGGAGAGGGGAAGGTGACCAGTGAATGTTCTCACCACAATGCGGAGCTCCGGAGGCGGCTTGCGGAGGCGAGCGAGCGGCGGAGCGGCTGAGATTTACGGTAGAATCGAGCTCGAGCGGGGCTCCAATGGCGGCGGCGATTTAGGGCTAGGGTTTGCGCGAACTGGGGGGGCGACTGCGGTTCGATAGGGTTTCCAGGGGGAGCGGCGTCGCTTAAATAGGGGTGAGGTGGGGCCACCTTGGCGTGGCGCGACCAAGGTGACGGGCGGCGAGGCGTGGCGCGGCCGGACTCTGGCTCGAGTCCGAGCCGCGCACGGGAGGAAGGAGACGGTCCCGACAGGTGGGGCCTACCTGTCGGCGGCAGAGAGGAGAGGGGGCGCGAGCTGGGCCGGGGAGAGGGAATTGGGGCCGGCGGGATTGGGCTGCGCGGGGAGAAAAGGGGAAAAGAAAAAGGGCTGGGCCGGCTGAGGCGTTTTGGGCCGAAAGAGGCTTTTTTTTCTTTCTTTTGCAAGAGATTCAAACAAATTCAATTTGAATTCAAATTTGAAGAATTCAAATTCAAATTGAAACACAACATTAAAACAATGCAAGGGTAGCATGAGTGCAACACACAACCAACTTCATTTTAATTTTTTTTAAATTCAAACAAACTTTATTTATTTTTACTAAATTCCCTGTGAAGAAAAGAAAATGTTACGAAAATTTTAAAATTATGAGAAAATTGATTATTTATTTTTAATTTTAATCACATCCTGAAATTCAAAAATTTCAGGGTGTGACAGCGGTGCTCGCGGTACTCCTCGTGCCTGGAGCGGTCATCCTCATCCTTGGAACTCTTCTTCTTGGGACACTCGGTGGCGAAGTGACCGGTCTTGCCGCAGTTGAAGCAGGTCTTCGCTCGTGCTTGTCTGTTGTTGAAGGCGCTGGAACTTGTGGATGATCAGTGCAAGCTCCTCATTTCCCAGCACCTCCAACTGCTCATCTATCACAGACACAAGAGACGACAAGCAAAAACCTCCAAGAGAAGGGTTAGAGTTAGCTCCAGAGTTGCCTACCAGGGCCATCGACTTGGAGGCGGAGGCATCAGCATGATTACCTTCCATCTTAGCTCGAGAGAGCTTCTCCGCCGCCGAAGCCTTGAGCTTGCTGAATAGCTCATCCACGGTGAGGGTCTCATAGCTAACAGACTCTATGATAGTCTGGACCTTCACCTCCCAGACCTTGCGATCAAGAGCATAGAGAAGCTTCATAGCCTTCTCATGATCAGAGTAGGTCTGGGTGCCCTGTGGCTGGTTCGCACGCAGCTTGTTCACAATCGACTAGAAACGACTGAACATGGTGTCGATGCTCTCACCCGGCAACTGAGTAAAGTTCTCATATTCCCGCTGGTGAGTCTCATACAGCCTCAACTTGACATGGTTGGTTCCCTCATGGAAATTGGCCAACCGTGCCCAAATCTCCCGGGCTGTGAGAAGGTAGCTGACACGATCGAACTCAGGGCGAGCGAGACAGGCTATGAGAGCATTGTACGCCTTGCTATTGACCTAATGTCTCCTAGTCTGAAGCTCGGTCGTGCGGACCGCAAGGTTCACATAGTCAGGGTCCACGCAAATCTCCCAGACTTCGGAACCTAGACTCAGAAGATAGGCACCCATGCGCACCTTCCAATAGTCATAATCGGTTCCATCGAAAATCGGGGGTTTGCCAGGAGAACCCATGGTCACACAACGGTTTTGAACCGAGGAAGGCTATAGAGAAACCATCCCGGCTCTGATACCAATTGTAGGACCGAGAAATGCGACCAGAGGGGGGGTGAATGGGAGCCATTGAAAATTATCGCAATCAACAACTTTGACTCAAGATCCAAGTGTGCACCCTAACCCTAGAGTTCTAGGCAAGGTGTGAAATAGCTATGAGGAGCTACACCAACACAAGAATGCCCTAGGAATCCATGAGACAAAACACGGAAGCAAACGCGAAGAAACAGCGCAAAAACCAGCAAGGTATATATCACAGGTTGATCCGACGGACAAAGGATTGAGGGCGTCGGTCAAACCGATGATACTGAGCCTGCATTGAAGACAATCGAACACCGGTTGATCCGACGCTCAAGTTTGAAAGGCGTCGGTTCAACCGACGACACTGCACCGGATAAACCGACAAATTCAAACGCAATGTCGGTGCAGTTGTCCAGAGCGGCCACAAAACGCACACAATGATCACCGGTTAAACCGACGATAGCGCACCGGATGAACCGATGAAATCAGCAATAACACCGGTGCAGTTGTCCAGAGAAGCTGCAAATCGAATTCAACTGAGCACCGGTTAAACCGGTGTGGAGAAAACTGAACCCGTCGTTAAACGACTAAAACTGCGAATCTTGTGGTAACGCCGGATGAACCGATGCACGTAGATGCTAATGCACCTGTGCAACCAACAGAAACCCCAAAAACCCTAACAGGCGACAAAACCACTCACCGGTTGATCCGACGCACAAGAATGCAAGCATCGGTTCAACCGGCGATAAGGAAAAATTCTGCCCGAGCAGAGCAGAGTTTTTCCAGCCCGCGACCTGGGAAAAATTCGATGATTGAATGATCAAATCAGGTCCAAAGTAGCTCAAATTTTGGGGAGATGAAGATGATGACTTCAAGAACCCATCCCCAAAAGATATCCAAGAAATTCCTCACGGTTGAAGAGGAATCGAAAGAAATCGGAGCAAGTACGGGGTTTTCGGGATTTTCTAAAAACTCGGTTCTTGAGGGATCGCGACTCGCGGGGGATTTAGCACTTGGCTAGGGTGATTCAGGTCGCAAGGAAAGTCCTCAAGGAACTCAAGACCACTGGAGGAATCAAACACCAAAATCTCCAAACAACATGAAACAGAGTTTGATTCAAAAGCCAGGAGGGCACAAGGAGGGAAGGGCCTCCTCTCCCACACAAATTCCTTACAAAAGCTTCAAGAATCCATCTCTCAAATCTCACCTTACAGGAGGAAGAGAGGAGGACAGGGAGAGGGAGGAAGAGAGGGCGCCTGGCTGCCTGTGTCCTTCTGTTGAGCGCCAGCCAGAGAACCGAGAGAGGGAGGGAGGGGCGCTAGCCTTTTTGTCCTGCAGGGGCAGCGCCACCCACTCCCAATTTGCCTCCCTTTCTTGCCTTCCAAGCCTTCCTCTAAAGACTACAATAACCTTAAGTGCTGAAATTAAACTAAAGGCCCTTATAGGGGCAAAACCGGAAAGATACATTGAAGACCATCCGACGTCTACGACGACTTGTTGTAGTTTGCTTCGACCCGACGCAATCCCTCTGATGTCGCTACGCGTCCTTCTGGAATCTTCACTGGGGCAGTTTTGGAAAAACTGCCGAAACCGAGTTCGGGGGGCGGTTTTGGAGGACCCGCCAAACCTTCCCGTGCGATGTTTCCGGCACACCCGCCAAGCCCAATGTCGCCACGTGTCCGACCTCCCGCCGGAACCCTCTCCGACTTGGCCGACGTCGACGCATCCCAGTCGTTGGTTTTTCCTGAGCTACCAACAAACTCCACGCTGTCCCGCCTTGGCTCCAGGAGTGGATCACAACGCGGCCCAGCAGTGGCCCAAGCATCTGGGCCGCCCTTCACCACCGCACGGTCGTCCGGTCGGGCCTCCAATGCCACTTGCAAGGTCTCCCGCCTCCGGATGGTCGTCGAGCTCCCTGCCACCGCAATGCCGCCGCATGGTCCATCTGCACGCGCCTCGCTCTTGTCCAAACCATCTCGCTGCCACCGCGCCATCCGTGTACCGGCACACCACAGACCAAGAACCGGCGCAATCTCCACAGAGTCGCGACTAAACATAGTTAGTCCACTCCACGTGTTAGCAATCACTCATTACACCAAGGAGCAGGCCTCCACTACCTCTCAATAGCTGCACAAGATCTTCCTCGAATCCCCACTTTCCCTTGTGTTCATCTAGTTCTTGGTCACCTTCTTTCACTCTTTGTTGCATCCAATCCGAGAGTTCTCTTGATCTTTTTTAGTATATCTTTTGTGGATAGACTCTCTTATGGATTGAGGTTGTGCTCCTAAAGTTTCATGTGTTTTAGTGAAGGTTTGCCCAAGATTTGATTCATTCCCGTGTGAGTTCACCGGCTGTCCAGATTTTAGAGTTTTGGTCAGGTGCTCAAACACCGGACAGTCTGGCGTACCAAAACTCTTCCAATTGAGCTGAAACTTCGTGGAGATGTTCTTTATGATCATGTGATTCTCCAGATAAAATTTCATAATTTTTGGAGCTCATTGGGCTGGGTTTTGAGAATTGTTTTGTGAGTGGTGTCAGGCTGACAGAGACACCGGACCGTCCGTCGCTTGCTGTCCGGCGTGCTTGTCTTTTTCAGTTCATGATCCAAAAATATTATCCAAATAAGCTGAATTTTTAGGACAACACTTCTGAGGCCTTTTAGTAGCTCCAGTAATTTTTACAGAATTTTTGGAGCACATTTGATTAGGGTTTTGCTCTTCCTTTTGGAGCTGTGTCTGCTGTCAAACGCCGGACCGTCCTGCGTAGCAAACTTGCTCCTTTTGAGCTGAGTTTTTCTGAGCTGGTTCCCAATCCTCTGGAGTTGCTGTGGTAATTTTTGGGGATTTTTCTTATGCCTTTTGGCTGGCCTTTGTCCATTTCTTTTGGGACCCTGTCGCGCAATCGTGCTCCTCTGTCCTTGTCGTCCGGCATGTCACGGCAGAACGTCCGGCGTGACACGGCGGACCATCCAGCGTGTGCTGGCCTATGTCTTTTCGTGTGGAGTGCTCTCAGTTCCTCTCATCTGACGTGCATCGGCGGACCATCCGGCGTTCATCGGCGGACCGTCCGGCGTGTGCTGCCGAGGCAAGCTTGCCCTCTTCGTGCACCTTTTTCAATAGGCGTTTTCACGAGGGCTTTTTCATGTTTGGTCCTAGTCTAGTAGCTATCCTTAGCTATGTGGGCCTTTTCGGTCCTTCAGAGAGCCATAAATGAGAGACAGAGCATCATAAATGAGAGTAATATAAGTAGATTCACCAACTTTTCCTTCATGATACTTAAATCTAACAAAGGGATAGTGCAGCCTTACCTCAATAAGTTTGGATCTTCAAAGAAATAAAAATGAAAACCTCCCCCTCTCCTTTTCAATTCTTGGAAGCCATTGTTAGGCTCCAAGCTCCTCCAAATGTCGCGAGGAGAAAGAAAGTGTCTTATATACGCTTGGATTAGCAGAGGTAGTCCAAAACGTAGGCCGCCTCTGATAAATAAATAGCAGAGGCGGTCCATAACTTAGGCCCCCTCTGACAAATAAATAGCAGAGGTGGTCCAGGGGACGGGCCGCCTCCGCATACAGCAGAGGCGGTCCGTGCTGCACGCCGCCTCTGATAAATAAAATAACAGAGGCGGTCGACCGCATGGACCACCTCTGCTATTTGCGGAGGCGGCCCACGGCAAGCACCGCCTCTGCTGTTCCCTTACTAGCAGCGGCTCATGCCCTTGGGCCCACTGAAAGCACTGCAGAGGCAGCTCCATTTTTGAGCCACCTCTGCTATAAAAAGTGGGGCGATGCCGTAGTGTGTGCGGGAGCAGAGAAAGTGGGAGCGGGAGGGAGAGCGGCGAAGGAATGTGGGACGCTCTGCTCTAGCGTGGTCGATTTGTTTGTGAGGCAAGGACGACCGCCACACACGCGGCGATCATCTCTGCACCGCGTGAATCGAACGCATCATCCGGTCTACAGCAATGATATAGAATGATGTCGCCACTGGCCAGCCTGCACGGCCGACAGGGTGGGAGGCAAGAGGACGAGGGCAGGCGATCTGATCATTCGATACATGCAGGCCAGCGCGGTTTGCAGGGGTGATGTTGAGGCAAACCACCAACCAGTGTCAAGTGCAAGGAGACCTTTTGAATTGACCTGACGAATGCTCACCTAACTGCAGCAATCCTAAAAGCATAGTAGTTCACCTTGATAAAGGAAGCGTCATAGCTAGTAGAGCCACCACCAAAGTTCCCCGGCCTTCTGCCTCAGAAGCTCAGATTTGCGCACAGTGATACAGAGCATAGGGGGAAGAAAGGAGGAATACGTCTGGCGATTGCAGGTGGCACAGCCAGAAGCAGCAGATCTGAGCTCCTGGTACATGTTTTATCTGTTTTAATCAATGACATCTCAAGTCCTCTGTTCATTTTTTCTTTCTCCAGCAAAGTTGGTCGATTTCTTCTCCCACGATCAATGAATATACACATTCTGCTTTCGCTGCAACTGTTTTGAGCAAACAAAACTGGTGATTGTTCTGCCCATTATCAAGTACTAGGGGCAGGAAACTCAGAAGTCATATATCATAAGTACAATACGTAGCCAGAGGAGACGACGAATACGTCTGAGCTCAAGCTGGTACATCTTCTGTTCTAACCAAGGACAGCTCAAGTCCTCTGTTTAGTTTTTCTTGCTCCATACTCCATTGAGGTTCATCGATTTACAATCAACATCGACACCTTCTGCTCTGAATGCAACTGTTTTCAGCAAACAAACACTGATGATTATTGATCTGGTGGCTATTGTCAGGTACTGAAGGCAGGATACTCACAAGTCATACATCACAAGTAGGAAACCTACGTGATAACGCTTGGTTCTTCTAAGCTAGAGGCTATTTATCTTCAGGGACTAATCGACCACATCGTTCTCCCAATTCTCATCTACCGAAGGCTGAAAGCTCAAAAGGCATAAATCATAATTACAGCACAAGATCCTATTCAATTGCTTTGTGAGTTGAAGCTACGGTATGTTAATCTTAAACACCGTTACTTTTCTATTTGACATGCTCAAAGGTCCTAAATCTCCTCATACATACATATGTACATATGCATGAGAAAATGCGCGTACACGCATCTGATTCTGTTGCCGCTGACCACGCATCTCTGCAAAACACCAACCGACCAGCGTCCATCCCCATGGACGCACGTCTGTCTCTGCAACACAAAGCGCGATGCACGCAGCATGCGTTTATCAGTCTCATGTGCTTATTGCATGGCAGCCTGTAGCAATAATTACGTTTTGCGTACAAGCTAAACTAACAGACTTGCCAAGTTTTTAATCTCCTATTGCAGCCATAAAAAGATAGGCAGAAAATCGTGTGACCCATGTTCGCTAGCTACAACTAGTCTATATTTCTTCTGTGCATATAGTTGCAAGTAACTCACTTAAAATTAGGCAATACTAGTCCACTAACCCGTGCTCCTCCACGGGCTAGAACTATAGCAAATATAAACATTAATTAGGTGGTTGTGGATAAATTTAATACATACAACTAATAAAAATACTTATATTTGTTTTTTTCTTTCTCTGTCATCTGTCCACGCGCTCACATTTTCTAACTGTAATAATGCTTTCTTAGTTTGTATTCTATATTGATTGCGATAAACTAATAATTAATTATATAACTTTTATCATCTACGTTGATAGTTTCACTCTTCAAAATGTGTCCTTAACATATTATTTTACGATTTAAAATTTGTCCAGAGGAACTAAAAGTTAGGAGATTAATAACATAAGGAAAGTGATCAACATAGGTAACACGTCAATAAGGGGACACATGTGCCTTAACTCAACCTTACTAAATTAAACTGTATGAGAATTTCTAAAACATAAATTATCAGGGAACATAGGGAGTACCTTGAAATCTATGTTTAAATATGTCATCTACTTTTTTATCCCTGATGTGGTGATGTACGAATCTAAATTTCCTTTTAAACTTTTGTTAATTTAGTTACTTTCTATTTATCTATTTTCTAATAATAGCTAATACTGGTAATTGTAGATGTAGTTTTTTAATTTTAAAATGACATAGATGTCTAATTTATATGAATATATTGGGTGTGTAGATTATTTACTATAATATATAATATGGTTTTCTATTTAACTTTATAAGATTATATTAAAGAAATTAAACATGTGTGAAAAATTACATGTAATTTTTAGGGTTATTTTAAATAATATTTCATAATGTAAGTGGGTAATTCAAATACAATTAAAGGGGTTACCCTAAATCATCTCTTATAATATAGATAATTTGAATATATAAATTTAGTGTGCTTCTTTAAGTTCTATTTTATAGGGTTATACCTGAATTTGTTTAAAAATAGAATGAATGCAATAATTATTTCTATAGATATATGTTTTTTAAAATATTTAATACTTACTCTGTCGGTCTAAAACTATAAACTACAACTAAGATTTGATTCAATGTTTGGCTATCTATTATATTTAATAAAATTGTATGTATAATATTTATTTTGTTGTGTTTTTCGTTCTTTCTAAGTATTTTATGTATTATGTTTATTGAGTATTTTCACTAATTATTTTAATATTACTGGCTAGATGTTGTACCACAACGAAAAAGTAAAACTTTAAATGGTCCTCCAAGATGTATCGATGCATGGATTGATTGAAAGTTAATAATAAGAAGAAATAGAAAAAAGATTTTTAATGGTCCTCCAAAAAGTATGGATTTAAAGGTTGAATAAAGTGGGACATAGGTTAATAATAAGAAAAATAAAAAAAATGATCCTCCAAAAGGAATCGATGCATAAATTGATTGTGGTGGGAGGTGGGTTAACAATACGTGAAAATAAAATAAAAAATTAAATGTTCCTCTGTGAGGAATCGATGCATGGATTGACTGTGGTGGGAGGTGTGTTAATAATAAGGAAAAATAAATAAAGAGAATTTAAATGATCCTTTATGAGGAATCGATGCATGGATTGATTGCGGTGGGAGATGGGTCACCAATGGCTACTAATAATCATGGATATAAATAGAAGGCGAGATGTTTCTGATTATTGTAGGATTTTCTAGACTTTTTTCTTTTTTTCTAGAGCGCTTCATAAGCTGTGCATGCTTTTCATCTCCAATTAGTAATAGTAAGATGCTCAGTTGCAGTTGTTCTCATCCACAACTACAAACCATTTCAATGTCCCAGTTACAACTAGGATCATTAAAACCGTTGCATCTAGGACCGACGAGGCGATTGCAATTACAACTAAGGAATATACTCAGTCGCAATTGGCCAGATCCCGTGCGTGACTGCAACCGCTTCACTGCCGCCGTAATTACAACTAGGATCTTTAAATCGGTTGCAACTAGGACCAATAAAGCAATTCCAGTTACAACTAGAGAATATGCTGAGTTGCAATTGGCCTGACACCACAATTGCAACCGCTTCAATACCCTGGTTACAACTATGATTATTAAGCCTGTTGCGACTTAGCTAGGACCAGTAAGACGAGTGCAATCCGGCTTAGTTAGTTATATGACAGAGGGTAACTAAAAAAGTAATTACTCTCGTGCAACTAGCTTACTATCCTAGTATATGTTTTGTTCTAACCAAAGACTACTTAAGTCCTTTGTTTTGTTTTTTCTTGCTCGATCCATACTCCTATTAAGTTCGTCAATTACCATCAACATCCACACTTTCTGCTTTCAGTGCAACTATTTTCAGCAAATAAAAATATATTATTATCCTGCCTATTGTTAGGTACTAAATCCAGGAACTCAGAAGTCACACATCACAAGTAGGAAATAAGAGTAATTAGAGTTGATTCGTCCGAGCTAGAGGCTATGGTATGTTCATCTTGAGGAACTAATCAGCCATCTGTTCGAGATCCTCATCTGCTCCTTTGTGAATCGAGGCTATGGTACGTTAATCTTAAACACTGTTACCTTTCTCTTTTACATGCTCCAAAGTACGAAATCCCCTCGTATATATAATGCTTCTTGTTTCATGTGATAACAGGAACAAGAAGGCTAGACGAGACTGTTTGCGGCCACAGTTGTGCAGCTCAAAGACTAAAAGGCTGAAGAGCTCAGCTTCAGGCTAGCAGTCTACCTGTTTTCCCAGGTCAGACATCAATGTCATCAACTACTGTTTCATATAGGTGTATCAGATGGTGCCAGTCATACATCATGTTAGCAAAATAACAAAGAAACAATCATGCATGAAAAAAGCGCCATAGGATTCAGTTAGTTTGGAACATGCATAACCCATAATTTATTGAGAGTACAGCTAGTTTTTGCAGATCATTTTTTTTTTGTTTCAAAAGTAGCAGCTCATGTTCAATTTGGTCTGCAAGATTTTTGGGAAAGGAGACACTTTCAAAATAAATGATGGCCAGTATCGAAGGTGCTGCTGTGTCTGCAATTTTGAAAATTTTGGCAAACAAGTTAGCTCCATCGATGTTGAAGCAGTACAGCTCTATAGTGGGTGTGACAATGGATCTCCAGGATCTCAAGGGTCGATTTGAGGATATCAGCTCCTGGCTAGAAAAAGCAGGATGTAAAACAATGGATAATGATCAATTTTTCATCAGAAAATTGAAACACGTCGCATACGACATTGATGATATTGTTGATGAGTTCCATCTAGAGGCTGAGAAGCATGAAGCTGAAGTTGCCAACAATATTGTGTCAAAATGTCTCTGCACAAAACCAAAATCATATCTGTTTCAATTCAAGGCTGCCCTCAAGATCAAGGCTATAAAGAATAGATTTGATGCAATAGTGAAGCAAAGAACTGACTTCAGTGCAATAGTAAACAGTTTGCCGGAAGGTCATCCTGTTCCACACATGAACAGGACTGCCAAGGCAACTCCAACAGTGCCAAATGTTGCTGTGGCATCAATAATATGTGGAAGAGAGCGAGAAAAGCAGGAAATAATATCTAAACTGGTGGACAAAAATAACCAACAGATAATCAAGATAGTCTCCATAATTGGGCTTGGTGGCTCTGGGAAAACTGCCTTGTCTAACCTAGTTTTCGGTGATGGTAACTCCGTAAAGGATCATTTTGAAGTAAGAATATGGGTTCATGTGCCCCAAGAATTTGATGTCCAACAGCTTATGATGAAGATGTTTGAAGCCATTACTTATCAAAAATCTGAACATCATTCCATACAGAACATAATTCAAACTATAGCAGATACATTGACTGGAAAGAGGTATTTGCTTGTATTAGATGATGTCTGGACTGTGGACCGAAGTCAATGGGAAGATTTTATGTTATATATAAAGAGAGGAGCACCTGGAAGTAGTATTTTGTTGACAAGTCGCAATAGAAATGTTGCAGAAGCAGTGGAATCAACAGATCTGTCGAAGTTGTCGTCCTTGTCTAAGGATGATAGCTGGACAGTGTTCACTCAGATCATTGGTGAGGACATAAAAGGTTTGGACTCTGAATTATTGGAAGTTGGGAGAGAGATTGTGAATAAATGTGGTGGGGTGCCACTTGCAATTAAAGTTCTTGCAAATGTCCTTCGTGGCAAGACACGTATAGAACAATGGAAGGCCGTGAGAGACAGTAATCTACTAGATGCTGAGGATAAAGAGCATAGAGTATTAGCAAGCTTGATGTTGAGCTATTCCCATTTACCATCCCATCTGAAACGGTGCTTCACAATATGTTCATTGTTTCCTAAAGGCCTTCCGCTCGATAAACAACAATTGGTTGACCAATGGATTGCTCACAATGTGATTAGTTTGACTCATGGTTACAATTGCTTGGAGGATGTTGGCGACGAGTGCTTCAATTCACTTGTGCAAGTTTCTTTTCTCCAGGATGTGAAGGAATATTTTGGGAGAGTGTGTTGCGAGATGCATGATTTGCTTCATGATCTTGCCAAGTTCATCTTGGATGAGCAAATTTCAACTAATGTGCCAAAGGATGCAAGCAGTTCCACAAAATACCCCAGATACTTTTACCAGATTCAATTGGTGACTGTAATATGCTTTCAAGCATTTATCTTTGCCAGTGCATGGAGCTTGCAGCCTTGTCAAATTCTATTGGTAGAAATAAAAAGCTAAGAGTTCTTAAACTAGATCATACCAAGATTAAGGAGCTACCAGTAGTTATAACAAAATTGAGAAATCTACAATGTTTGAGTCTACGTAATTGTTATAGGCTGGTAGAGTTGCCCAAAGGCATCGGAAATTTGGATAAGCTTCAATTTTTGAACCTAGAATATTGTGTGCAGCTAGTAGAGCTACCTAAAGAAATTAACAACTTGGAGAAGCTTCAAGTTTTGAACTTGGAAAATCGTGGGGAACTGGTAAATCTACCTGAAGGCACTAGCAAGTTGGAGAAGCTTCAAGTTTTGAACCTCGAAGGCTGTAGGAAGCTGGTAGAGCTGCCTGATGGCATTGTCAAGTTTGAGAGGCTTCAAGTTTTGAACCTGAAAGATTGTGAAGAATTGAGAGGGATGCCTATAGGCATTGGACAATTCAGCAGTCAACTACAAAAGTTGCCCTTATTTGTTGTGGGTAACGGTAAAAGTTTGCTGGAATATCAGAGCTCGCAAATGTAGGTAGGAATAGTGAAGGTCTAATTATCAGAGGTATTTCACATGTGTTGGAGAAAGATGATGCACATAAGGCATGCTTGAAAGAGAAGACAAATTTACAGAGGTTGAAGCTAGAATGGAAGATGCGTCAGAAAGGTGAGGTGAACACTGAGTTTTTCTTTAATGAAAAGGTGGACACTATGTTGGAGGAGGCTGTACTTGATGGCCTAGAACCGCCAGTTGGGATTAAAGAGCTAGAAATTTGTGGGTACTCAGGCGAGAAATATGCATGGTGGATGCAGAATCAGGTTGTTGGTACTGAAGTAAAGGGGCAAGCTTGCTTCCAATTTTTGAGGGCGATGAAGCTATCTGATTTCCAAGGATTGAAGCATCTACAAGGGCTTGTGGAACTTCCTTGTCTGGAGGAGCTTGAGCTGCACAAGATGCCTTCTCTTGAGAGCATAAGCTGTGGCCCATTTTCCTTCACTGGTGAAGTTATTAATGGATGATCTACCTAGATTGGAAGAAGTGTGGTTGGTAGCAGAGAGGACCATGTCTGATGGAGAAGAGGGAGGAAACTGCAGCAATTGTGCACCTCACTCGGGACAGGTCCGAGTTGGTAATTGCTTGACATGTCTGAATATATCAAATTGTCTTACATTGAAGATCAAGACATTCCTACCTTTGTCTTGTCACCTGAAGCATTGGAAGTTGTCTGAGTGTGCTGGGAAGTGGACCACAGAATCTAATTACCACTGCCAATTCCATTTCGAGAGGTCCAATTCATTCTTCTATCATAGCCACCTACAAAACACCGGACGTGAGTGGGAGGTGGTGCAACACATGACAGCATGGGAATTATTGAAGACTTTTCTCATGGATAATGCACTAGGGGAGCTTCGATATCTACAAGAGCTAAACATTCTGAATTGCTGTCGCCTTAGTAGCCTTCCTCAAGCAATGGGGCAACTCACATCCCTCCAGGTGCTACGGATAGGAACGTGCGATGGACTTAAGCAGTTGCCGGAATGCTTGGGCGAGCTCTGTTCTCTTCGAACTCTACATGTTGAATGGCTGCCCAAAATAAAGAGCCTTCCCCAATCGCTGCAGCATCAGCATATCACATCACTTGAGGATCTTAGGATTCATGCATGTCATGCACTTCATGAGCTGCCTGAATGGCTGGGAGATCTCTGTGCTCTATGCAAACTCCACATTTCTGGGTTGGATGGGCTGGCTTGCTTTCCCGAATCCATGTGCCGGCTCACGTCTCTTAAAGAGCTCTACATCGACAGCTGCCCACGCATCACATCCTTTCCGCAGGGGATGGAAAGCCTGGCCTCCCTTGAAAAGCTATGCATCTCTAGGTTAGGAGGAATCGTATCCTTGCCAGAGGGCATAAAAGGCTTCACCGCTCTGAAGAAATTGGAGATCATTGACTGTCAGGGAATAAAATCCTTGCCATAGGTATAAAATGCCTCACCACTCTGAAGAAATTGGTGATCAAGAAGTGCCCTGATCTGGCGAGGCGCTCCGAGGAAGGAAAGGGGAAGGACTGGCACCTCATTTCCCACATCCTTGATGTGTGGATTGATTGAGGTGAGTCATGGGCCCTTTTTTTCTACTCCCTCCGAATTTAAATATTTGTCGCGGTTGACTTTTTTTGCAACATTGAATCATCGTGTGTGTGTGTGTGTGTGTGTGTGGTGGTACAAGAGTGGTTTTTTTTGGGTATAGCAGGACTTGAACCTGCGACCTTTAGGTTAAAAGCCCCGTTCGAGAGAGGGGGTTTAGGAATTCTATGCCATACAGCAGTATCTACAACCCCT
>NW_024376577.1:0-41775 GCF_016808335.1 Panicum virgatum
ATTAATTGCACCAGTTCACCCGTTTTGCACCGAGTTCGTGAAATAACGAAACATTGCCAAATGCACCGACACACTACGAAATGCTCCAACATGAGTTTGGTTCCAATGGGGTGGATCGAGTGCGTTCTTTGCGAAAAATTCCTGATGCGACTTTATGGCGCAAACTTGTGCATTAATTGCACCAGCTCAACCGTTTTGCACCGAGTTCCATGTAGTAACGAAACATTGACAAATGCACCAAACACTACAAACGAACCAAATACATGAGTTTAGGTCCAATGGGGTGGATCGGGTGTTTCAAAAAATTACGATAAGATTCGTACCACGAATTTTTGCATTTTGTTCAACCCGTTTTGTACCAAGTTTTGTGTAGTAACGAAAACATCCAAAATGCACCCAAACAGTACAAAACGCACCAATACTACAGTTTGGGGTCCAATGGGCGGATGGTGTGTGTTTTGCAAAAATTCCAATGCGACTTCATGGCACAAACTTGTGCTTAATTGCACCAGTTCAACCCATTTTGCATCGAGTTCCGTGTAGTAATGAAACATTGCCAAATGCACCGAAACAGTATGAAATGCTCTAGAACATGAGTTTGGTTCCAATTGGGTGGATCGATGTGCGTTCTTTGCGAAAAATTCCGATGCGACTTTATGGCACAAACTTGTGCATTAATTGCACCAGTTCAACCCGTTTTGCACCGAGTTTCATGTAGTAACGAAACATTGACAAATGCACCCAAACACTACGAAAACGCACCAAAACATGAGTTTTGGGTCCAATGGGGTGGATCGCATGCGTTCGTTGCCAAAAATTCCGATTGCGAGTTCGTGGCACGAACTTTTGCAATAATTGCACCAGTTAGCCTATTTCGCATCAAGTTTCATGCAGTAATGAAACAATCCAAAATGCACCCAAACAATACAAAACGCACCAATTCATGAGGTTTAGCGTCCAATGGGGTGGATCGGGTGTGTTCATTGCGAAAAAACTCTGATGCGATTTCGTGGCACGAACTTCTCATTAATTGCACCAGTTCAACCTGTTTTGCACCGAGTTCCGTGTAATAACGAAACATTGCCAAATGCACCGACACACTACGAAATGCTCCAGAACATGAGTTTGGTTCCAATGGGGTGGATCGAGTGCGTTCTTTCTGAAAAATTCTGATCCGACTTTATGGCACAAACTTGTGCATTAATTACAACCAGTTCAACCCGTTTTGCACCGAGTTTCATGTAGTAACAAAACATTGACTAATGCACCCAAGCACTACGAAAACACACCAAAACATGAGTTTAGGGTCCAATGGGGTGGATCGCGTTCGTTCGTTGCCAAAAAACTCCGATGGGAGTTCATGGCACGAACTTTTGCATTAATTGCACTAGTTCAGCCTAGTTCGCACCGAGTTTCATGCAGTAACGAAATAATCCAAAATGCCACCCAAACACTACAAAACGCACCAATCATGAGTTTAGTGTCCAATGGGTGGATCAGGTGCGTTCATTACGAAAAACTCTGATGAGATTCGTGGCACGAACTTCTTCATTAATTGCACTAGTTTCAAACTCGTTTTGCACCGAGTTTCGTGAAGTAACGAAACAAATCAAAAATGCACCCAAACAGTACGAACAAACCAATACTTGATTTAGGGTCCAATTGGGTGGATCGAGTGCGTTCTTTGCGAAAAATTCCGATGCGACTTTATGGCACCAAACTTGTGCATTAATTGCACCAGTTCAACCCTGTTTTGCAACCGAGGTTCATGTAGTAACGAAACATTGACAAATGCACCCAAACACTACGAAAACTGCACCAAAACATGAGTTTAGGGTCCAATGGGGTTGGATCACATGCGTTCGTGCCAAAAATTCCGATGCGAGTTCATGGCACGAACTTTTGCAATAATTGCACTAGATTAGCCTATTTCGCATCAAGTTTCATGCAGTAACGACAAACAATCCAAAATGCACCCAAACAATACAAACGCACCAATTCATGAGTTTAGCGTCCAATGGGGTGGATCGGGTGTGTTAATTGCGAAAAACTCTGATGCGATTTCGTGGCTCGCACTTCTTCATTAATTGCACCAGTTCAACCCGTTTGCACCGAGTTTCGTGAAATAACGAAACATTGCCAAATGCACCGACACACTACGAAATGCTCCAGACATGAGTTTGGTTCCAATGGGGTGGATCGAGTGTGCGTTCTTTGCGAAAAAATTCTGATGCGACTTTATGGCGCAAACTTGTGCATTAATTGCACCAGCTCAACCCGTTTTGCACCGAGTTTCATGTAGTAACAAAACATTGACAAATGCACCCAACACCTACGAAACGAACCAATACATGAGTTTAGGGTCCAATGGGGTGGATCGGGTGTGTTCATTGTGAAAAAATACGATAAGATTTCGTACCACGAATTTTTGCATTTATGTTCAACCCGTTTTGTACCAAGTTTTTGTGTAGTAACGAAACAAATCCAAAATGTACCCAAACAGTACGAAACACACCAATACTACAGTTTGGGGGTCCAATGGGGCGGATCGGGTGTGTTTGTTGCAAAAAATTCCAATGCGACTTCATGGCACAAACTTGTGCCTTAATTGCACCAGTTCAACCCATTTTGCATCGAGTTCCGTGTAGTAATGAAACATTGCCAAATGCACCGAAACAGTATGAAATGCTCTAGAACATGAGTTTGGTTCCAATTGGGTGGATCGAGTGCGTTCTTTGCGAAAAATTCCGATGCGACTTTATGGCACAAACTTGTGCATTAATTGCACCAGTTCAACCCGTTTGCACCGAGTTTCATGTAGTAACGAAACATTGACAAATGCACCCAAACACTACGAAAACGCACCAAAACATGAGTTTTGGGTCCAATGGGGTGGATCGCATGCGTTCGTTGCCAAAAATTCCGATGCGAGTTCGTGGCACGAACTTTTGCAATAATTGCACCAGTTTAGCCTATTTCGCATCAAGTTTCATGCAGTAATGAAACAATCCAAAATGCACCCAAACAATACAAAACGCACCAATTCATGAGTTTAGCGTCCAATGGGGTGGATCGGGTGTGTTCATTGCGAAAAACTCTGATGCGATTTCGTGGCACGAACTTCTTCATTAATTGCACCAGTTCAACCTGTTTTGCACCGAGTTCCGTGTAATAACGAAACATTGCCAAATGCACCGACACACTACGAAATGCTCCAGAACATGAGTTTGGTTCCAATGGGGTGGATCGAGTGCGTTCTTTCTGAAAATTCTGATCCGACTTTATGGCACAAACTTGTGCATTAATTACACCAGTTCAACCCGTTTTGCACCGAGTTTCATGTAAGTAACAAAACATTGACTAATGCACCCAAACACTACGAAAAACACTACCAAAACATGAGTTTAGGGTCCAATGGGGTGGATCGCGTGCGTTCGTTGCCAAAAACTCCGATGGGAGTTCATGGCACGAACTTTTGCATTAATTGCACTAGTTCAGCCTAGTTCGCACCGAGTTTCATGCAGTAACGAAATAATCCAAAATGCACCCAAACACTACAAACGCACCAATTCATGAGTTTAGTGTCCAATGGGGTGGATCAGGTGCGTTCATTACGAAAAACTCTGATGAGATTTCGTGGCACGAACTTCTTCATTAATTGCACTAGTTCAACTCGTTTTGCACCGAGTTTCGTGAAGTAACGAAACAAATCAAAAATGCACCAAACAGTACGAAACAAACCAATACTTGAGTTTAGGGTCCAATTGGGTGGATCGAGTGCGTTCTTTGCGAAAAATTCCGATGCGACTTTATGGCACCAACTTGTGCATTAATTGCACCAGTTCAACCTGTTTTGCACCGAGTTTCATGTAGTAACGAAACATTGACAAATGCACCCAAACACTACGAAAACGCACCAAAACATGAGTTTAGGGTCCAATGGGGTGGATCGCATGCGTTCATTGCCAAAAATTCCGATGCGAGTTCATGGCACGAACTTTTGCAATAATTGCACTAGATTAGCCTATTTCGCATCAAGTTTCATGCAGTAACGAAACAATCCAAAATGCACCCCAACAATACAAAACGCACCAATTCATGAGTTTAGCGTCCAATGGGGTGGATCGGGTGTGTTCATTGCGAAAAACTCTGATGCGATTTCGTGGCTCGAACTTCTTCATTAATTGCACCAGTTCAACCCGTTTTGCACCGAGTTTCGTGAAATAACGAAACATTGCCAAATGCACCGACACACTACGAAATGCTCCAGAACATGAGTTTGGTTCCAATGGGGTGGATCGAGTGCGTTCTTTGCGAAAAATTCTGATGCGACTTTATGGCGCAAAACTTGTGCATTAATTGCACCAGCTCAACCCGTTTTGCACCGAGTTCCATGTAGTAACAAAACATTGACAAATGCACCCAAACACTACGAAACGAACCAATACATGAGTTTATGGTCCAATGGGGTGGATCGGGTGTGTTCATTGTGAAAAAATACGATAAGATTTCGTACCACGAATTTTTGCATTTATGTTCAACCCGTTTTGTACCAAGTTTTGTGTAGTAACGAAACAAATCCAAAATGTACCCAAACAGTACGAAACACACCAATACTACAGTTTGGGGTCCAATGGGGCGGATCGGGTGTGTTTTGTTGCAAAAAATTCCAATGCGACTTCATGGCACAAACTTGTGCCTTAATTGCACCAGTTCAACCCATTTTGCATCGAGTTCCGTGTAGTAATGAAACATTGCCAAATGCACCGAAACAGTATGAAATGCTCTAGAACATGAGTTTGGTTCCAATTGGGTGGATCGAGTGCGTTCTTTGCGAAAAATTCCGATGCGACTTTATGGCACAAACTTGTGCATTAATTGCACCAGTTCAACCCGTTTTGCACCGAGAGTTTCATGTAGTAACGAAACATTGACAAATGCACCCAAACACTACGAAAACGCACCAAAACATGAGTTTTGGGTCCAATGGGGTGGATCGCATGCGTTCGTTGCCAAAAATTCCGATGCGAGTTCGTGAAACGAACTTTTGCAATAATTGCACCAGTTTAGCCTATTTCGCATCAAGTTTCATGCAGTAATGAAACAATCCAAAATGCACCCAAACAATACAAAACGCACCAATTCATGAGTTTAGCGTCCAATGGGGTGGATCGGGTGTGTTCATTGCGAAAAACTCTGATGCGATTTCGTGGCACGAACTTCTTCATTAATTGCACCAGTTCAACCTGTTTTGCACCGAGTTCCGTGTAATAACGAAACATTGCCAAATGCACCGACACACTACGAAATGCTCCAGAACATGAGTTTGGTTCCAATGGGGTGGATCGAGTGCGTTCTTTCTGAAAAATTCTGATCCGACTTTATGGCACAAACTTTGTGCATTAATTACACCAGTTCAACCCGTTTTGCACCGAGTTTCATGTAGTAACAAAACATTGACTAATGCACCCAAACACTACGAAAACACACCAAAACATGAGTTTAGGGTCCAATGGGGTGGATCGCGTGCGTTCGTTGCCAAAAACTCCGATGGGAGTTCATGGCACGAACTTTTGCATTAATTGCACCAGTTCAGCCTAGTTCGCACCGAGTTTCATGCAGTAACGAAATAATCCAAAATGCACCCAAACACTACAAAACGCACCAATTCATGAGTTTAGTGTCCAATGGGGTGGATCAGGTGCGTTCATTACGAAAAACTCTGATGAGATTTCGTGGCACGAACTTCTTCATTAATTGCACTAGTTCAACTCGTTTTGCACCGAGTTTCGTGAAGTAACGAAACAAATCAAAAATGCACCCAAACAGTACGAAACAAACCAATACTTGAGTTTAGGGTCCAATTGGGTGGATCGAGTGCGTTCTTTGCGAAAAATTCCGATGCGACTTTATGGCACCAACTTGTGCATTAATTGCACCAGTTCAACTTGTTTTGCACCGAGTTTCATGTAGTAACGAAACATTGACAAATGCACCCAAACACTACGAAAACGCACCAAAACATGAGTTTAGGGTCCAATGGGGTGGATCGCATGCGTTCATTGCCAAAAATTCCGATGCGAGTTCATGGCACGAACTTTTGCAATATTGCACTAGATTAGCCTATTTCGCATCAAGTTTCATGCAGTAACAAAACAATCCAAAATGCACCCAAACAATACAAAACGCACCAATTCATGAGTTTAGCGTCCAATGGGGTGGATCGGGTGTGTTCATTGCGAAAAACTCCGATGCGATTTCGTGGCACGAACTTCTTCATTAATTGCACCAGTTCAAACTATTTTGCACCGAGTTTCGTGAAATAACGAAACATTGCCAAATGCACCGAAACACTACGAAATGCTCCAGAACATGAGTTTGGTTCCAATGGGGTGGATCGAGTGCGTTCTTTGCGAAAAATTCCTATGTGACTTTATGGCACAAACTTGTGCATTAATTGCACCAGTTCAACCTGTTTTGCACCGAGTTTCATGTAGTAACGAAACATTGACAAATGCACCCAAACACTACGAAAACGCACCAAAACATGAGTTTAGGGTCCAATGGGGTGGATCGCATGCGTTCATTGCCAAAAATTCCGATGCGAGTTCATGGCACGAACTTTTGCAATAATTGCACTAGATTAGCCTATTTCGCATCAAGTTTCATGCAGTAACGAAACAATCCAAAATGCACCCCAACAATACAAAACGCACCAATTCATGAGTTTAGCGTCCAATGGGGTGGATCGGGTGTGTTCATTGCGAAAAACTCTGATGCGATTTCGTGGCTCGAACTTCTTCATTAATTGCACCAGTTCAACCCGTTTTGCACCGAGTTTCGTGAAATAACGAAACATTGCCAAATGCACTGACACACTACGAAATGCTCCAGAACATGAGTTTGGTTCCAATGGGGTGGATCGAGTGCGTTCTTTGCGAAAAATTCTGATGCGACTTTATGGCGCAAACTTGTGCATTAATTGCACCAGCTCAACCCGTTTTGCACCGAGTTCCATGTAGTAACAAAACATTGACAAATGCACCCAAACACTACGAAACGAACCAATACATGAGTTTAGGGTCCAATGGGGTGGATCGGGTGTGTTCATTGTGAAAAAATACGATAAGATTTCGTACCACGAATTTTTGCATTTATGTTCAACCCGTTTTGTACCAAGTTTTGTGTAGTAACGAAACAAATCCAAAATGTACCCAAACAGTACGAAACACACCAATACTACAGTTTGGGGTCCAATGGGGCGGATCGGGTGTGTTTGTTGCAAAAAATTCCAATGCGACTTCATGGCACAAACTTGTGCCTTAATTGCACCAGTTCAACCCATTTTGCATCGAGTTCCGTGTAGTAATGAAACATAGCCAAATGCACCGAAACAGTATGAAATGCTCTAGAACATGAGTTTGGTTCCAATTGGGTGGATCGAGTGCGTTCTTTGCGAAAAATTCCGATGCGACTTTATGGCACAAACTTGTGCATTAATTGCACCAGTTCAACCCGTTTTGCACCGAGTTTCATGTAGTAACGAAACATTGACAAATGCACCCAAACACTACGAAAACGCACCAAAACATGAGTTTTGGGTCCAATGGGGTGGATCGCATGCGTTCGTTGCCAAAAATTCCGATGCGAGTTCGTGGCACGAACTTTTGCAATAATTGCACCAGTTTAGCCTATTTCGCATCAAGTTTCATGCAGTAATGAAACAATCCAAAATGCACCCAAACAATACAAAACGCACCAATTCATGAGTTTAGCGTCCAATGGGGTGGATCGGGTGTGTTCATTGCGAAAAACTCTAATGCGATTTCGTGGCACGAACTTCTTCATTAATTGCACCAGTTCAACCTGTTTTGCACCGAGTTCCGTGTAATAACGAAACATTGCCAAATGCACCGACACACTACGAAATGCTCCAGAACATGAGTTTGGTTCCAATGGGGTGGATCGAGTGCGTTCTTTCTGAAAAATTCTGATCCGACTTTATGGCACAAACTTGTGCATTAATTACACCAGTTCAACCCGTTTTGCACCGAGTTTCATGTAGTAACAAAACATTGACTAATGCACCCAAGCACTACGAAAACACACCAAAACATGAGTTTAGGGTCCAATGGGGTGGATCGCGTTCGTTCGTTGCCAAAAACTCCGATGGGAGTTCATGGCACGAACTTTTGCATTAATTGCACTAGTTCAGCCTAGTTCGCACCGAGTTTCATGCAGTAACGAAATAATCCAAAATGTACCCAAACACTACAAAACGCACCAATTCATGAGTTTAGTGTCCAATGGGGTGGATCAGGTGCGTTCATTACGAAAAACTCTGATGAGATTTCGTGGCACGAACTTCTTCATTAATTGCACTAGTTCAACTCGTTTTGCACCGAGTTTCGTGAAGTAACGAAACAAATCAAAAATGCACCAAAACAGTACGAAACAAACCAATACTTGAATTTAGGGTCCAATTGGGTGGATCGAGTGCATTCTTTGCGAAAAATTCCGATGCGACTTTATGGCACAAACTTGTGCATTAATTGCAACAGTTCAACCCGTTTTGCACCGAGTTTCATGTAGTAACGAAACATTGACAAATGCACCCAAACACTACGAAAACGCACCAAAACATGAGTTTTGGGTCCAATGGGGTGGATCACATGCGTTCGTTGCCAAAAATTCCGATGCGAGTTCATGGCACGAACTTTTGCAATAATTGCACTAGATTAGCCTATTTCGCATCAAGTTTCATGCAGTAACGAAACAATCCAAAATGCACCCAAACAATACAAAACGCACCAATTCATGAGTTTAGCGTCCAATGGGGTGGATCGGGTGTGGTAATTGCGAAAAACTCTGATGCGATTTCGTGGCTCGAACTTCTTCATTAATTGCACCAGTTCAACCCGTTTTGCACCGAGTTTCGTGAAATAACGAAACATTGCCAAATGCACCGACACACTACGAAATGCTCCAGAACATGAGTTTGGTTCCAATGGGGTGGATCGAGTGCGTTCTTTGCGAAAAATTCTGATGCGACTTTATGGCGCAAACTTGTGCATTAATTGCACCAGCTCAACCCGTTTTGCACCGAGTTCCATGTAGCAACAAAACATTGACAAATGCACCCAAACACTACGAAACGAACCAATACATGAGTTTAGGGTCCAATGGGGTGGATCGGGTGTGTTCATTGTGAAAAAATACGATAAGATTTCGTACCACGAATTTTTGCATTTATGTTCAACCCGTTTTGTACCAAGTTTTGTGTAGTAACGAACAAATCCAAAATGTACCCAAACAGTACGAAACACACCAATACTACAGTTTGGGGTCCAATGGGGCGGATCGGGTGTGTTTGTTGCAAAAAATTCCAATGCGACTTCATGGCACAAACTTGTGCCTTAATTGCACCAGTTCAACCCATTTTGCATCGAGTTCCGTGTAGTAATGAAACATTGCCAAATGCACCGAAACAGTATGAAATGCTCTAGAACATGAGTTTGGTTCCAATTGGATGGATCGAGTGCGTTCTTTGCGAAAAATTCCGATGCGACTTTATGGCACAAACTTGTGCATTAATTGCACCAGTTCAACCCGTTTTGCACCGAGTTTCATGTAGTAACGAAACATTGACAAATGCACCCAAACACTACGAAAACGCACCAAAACATGAGTTTTGGGTCCAATGGGGTGGATCGCATGCGTTCGTTGCCAAAAATTCCGATGCGAGTTCGTGGCACGAACTTTTGCAATAATTGCACCAGTTTAGCCTATTTCGCATCAAGTTTCATGCAGTAATGAAACAATCCAAAATGCACCCAAACAATACAAAACGCACCAATTCATGAGTTTAGCGTCCAATGGGGTGGATCGGGTGTGTTCATTGCGAAAAACTCTGATGCGATTTCGTGGCACGAACTTCTTCATTAATTGCACCAGTTCAACCTGTTTTGCACCGAGTTCCGTGTAATAACGAAACATTGCCAAATGCACCGACACACTACGAAATGCTCCAGAACATGAGTTTGGTTCCAATGGGGTGGATCGAGTGCGTTCTTTCTGAAAAATTCTGATCCGACTTTATGGCACAAACTTGTGCATTAATTACACCAGTTCAACCCGTTTTGCACCGAGTTTCATGTAGTAACAAAACATTGACTAATGCACCCAAACACTACGAAAACACACCAAAACATGAGTTTAGGGTCCAATGGGGTGGATCGCGTGCGTTCGTTGCCAAAAACTCCGATGGGAGTTCATGGCACGAACTTTTGCATTAATTGCACCAGTTCAGCCTAGTTCGCACCGAGTTTCATGCAGTAACGAAATAATCCAAAATGCACCCAAACACTACAAAACGCACCAATTCATGAGTTTAGTGTCCAATGGGGTGGATCAGGTGCGTTCATTACGAAAAACTCTGATGAGATTTCGTGGCACGAACTTCTTCATTAATTGCACTAGTTCAACTCGTTTTGCACCGAGTTTCGTGAAGTAACGAAACAAATCAAAAATGCACCCAAACAGTACGAAACAAACCAATACTTGAGTTTAGGGTCCAATTGGGTGGATCGAGTGCGTTCTTTGCGAAAAATTCCGATGCGACTTTATGGCACCAACTTGTGCATTAATTGCACCAGTTCAACTTGTTTTGCACCGAGTTTCATGTAGTAACGAAACATTGACAAATGCACCCAAACACTATGAAAACGCACCAAAACATGAGTTTACGGTCCAATGGGGTGGATCGCATGCGTTCGTTGCCAAAAATTCCGATGCGAGTTCATGGCACGAACTTTTGCAATAATTGCACTAGATTAGCCTATTTCGCATCAAGTTTCATGCAGTAACGAAACAATCCAAAATGCACCCAAACAATACAAAACGCACCAATTCATGAGTTTAGCATCCAATGGGGTGGATCGGGTGCGTTCATTGCGAAAAACTCCGATGCGATTTCGTGGCACGAACTTCTTCATTAATTGCACCAGTTCAAACTATTTTGCACCGAGTTTCGTGAAATAACGAAACATAGCCAAATGCACCGAAACACTACGAAATGCTCCAGAACATGAGTTTGGTTCCAATGGGGTGGATCGAGTGCGTTCTTTGCGAAAAATTCCTATGTGACTTTATGGCACCAACTTGTGCATTAATTGCACCAGTTCAACTTGTTTTGCACCGAGTTTCATGTAGTAACGAAACATTGACAAATGCACCCAAACACTATGAAAACGCACCAAAACATGAGTTTAGGGTCCAATGGGGTGGATCGCATGCGTTCGTTGCCAAAAATTCCGATGCGAGTTCATGGCACGAACTTTTGCAATAATTGCACTAGATTAGCCTATTTCGCATCAAGTTTCATGCAGTAACGAAACAATCCAAAATGCACCCAAACAATACAAAACACACCAATTCATGACTTTAGCGTCCAATGGGGTGGATCGGGTGTGTTCATTGCGAAAAAACTCCGATGCGATTTCGTGGCACGAACTTCTTCATTAATTGCACCAGTTCAACCCGTTTTGCACCGAGTTTCGTGAAATAACGAAACATTGCCAAATGCACCGACACACTACGAAATGCTCCAGAACATGAGTTTGGTTCCAATGGGGTGGATCGAGTGCGTTCTTTGCGAAAAATTCTGATGCGACTTTATGGCGCAAACTTGTGCATTAATTGCACCAGCTCAACCCGTTTTGCACCGAGTTTCATGTAGTAACAAAACATTGACAAATGCACCCAAACACTACGAAACGAACCAATACATGAGTTTAGGGTCCAATGGGGTGGATCGGGTGTGTTCATTGTGAAAAAATACGATAAGATTTCGTACCACGAATTTTTGCATTTATGTTCAACCCGTTTTGTACCAAGTTTTGTGTAGTAACGAAACAAATCCAAAATGTACCCAAACAGTACGAAACACACCAATACTACAGTTTGGGGTCCAATGGGGCGGATCGGGTGTGTTTGTTGCAAAAAATTCCAATGCGACTTCATGGCACAAACTTGTGCCTTAATTGCACCAGTTCAACCCATTTTGCATCGAGTTCCGTGTAGTAATGAAACATTGCCAAATGCACCGAAACAGTACGAAATGCTCTAGAACATGAGTTTGGTTCCAATTGGGTGGATCGAGTGCGTTCTTTGCGAAAAATTCCGATGCGACTTTATGGCACAAACTTGTGCATTAATTGCACCAGTTCAACCCGTTTTGCACCGAGTTTCATGTAGTAACGAAACATTGACAAATGCACCCAAACACTACGAAAACGCACCAAAACATGAGTTTTGGGTAAAATGGGGTGGATCGCATGCGTTCGTTGCCAAAAATTCCGATGCGAGTTCGTGGCACGAACTTTTGCAATAATTGCACCAGTTTAGCCTATTTCGCATCAAGTTTCATGCAGTAATGAAACAATCCAAAATGCACCCAAACAATACAAAACGCACCAATTCATGAGTTTAGCGTCCAATGGGGTGGATCGGGTGTGTTCATTGCGAAAAACTCTGATGCGATTTCGTGGCACGAACTTCTTCATTAATTGCACCAGTTCAACCTGTTTTGCACCGAGTTCCGTGTAATAACGAAACATTGCCAAACGCACCGACACACTACGAAATGCTCCAGAACATGAGTTTGGTTCCAATGGGGTGGATCGAGTGCGTTCTTTCTGAAAAATTATGATCCGACTTTATGGCACAAACTTGTGCATTAATTACACCAGTTCAACCCGTTTTGCACCGAGTTTCATGTAGTAACAAAACATTGACTAATGCACCCAAACACTACGAAAACACACCAAAACATGAGTTTAGGGTCCAATGGGGTGGATCGCGTGCGTTCGTTGCCAAAAACTCCGATGGGAGTTCATGGCACGAACTTTTGCATTAATTGCACCAGTTCAGCCTAGTTCGCACCGAGTTTCATGCAGTAACGAAATAATCCAAAATGCACCCAAACACTACAAAACGCACCAATTCATGAGTTTAGTGTCCAATGGGGTGGATCAGGTGCATTCATTACGAAAAACTCTGATGAGATTTCGTGGCACGAACTTCTTCATTAATTGCACTAGTTCAACTCGTTTTGCACCGAGTTTCGTGAAGTAACGAAACAAATCAAAAATGCACCCAAACAGTACGAAACAAACCAATACTTCTTCATTAATTGCACCAGTTCAAACTTTTGCACCGAGTTTCGTGAAATAACGAAACATTGCCAAATGCACCGAAACACTACGAAATGCTCCAGAACATGAGTTTGGTTCCAATGGGGTGGATCGAGTGCGTTCTTTGCGAAAAATTCCTATGTGACTTTATGGCACCAACTTGTGCATTAATTGCACCAGTTCAACTTTTTTGCACCGAGTTTCATGTAGTAACGAAACATTGACAAATGCACCCAAACACTATGAAAACGCACCAAAACATGAGTTTAGGGTCCAATGGGGTGGATCGCATGCGTTCGTTGCCAAAAATTCCGATGCGAGTTCATGGCACGAACTTTTGCAATAATTGCACTAGATTAGCCTATTTCGCATCAAGTTTCATGCAGTAACGAAACAATCCAAAATGCACCCAAACAATACAAAACGCACCAATTCATGAGTTTAGCGTCCAATGGGGTGGATCGGGTGTGTTCATTGCGAAAAACTCCGATGCGATTTCGTGGCACGAACTTCTTCATTAATTGCACCAGTTCAAACTGTTTTGCACCGAGTTTCGTGAAATAACGAAACATTGCCAAATGCACCGAAACACTACGAAATGCTCCAGAACATGAGTTTGGTTCCAATGGGGTGGATCGAGTGCGTTCTTTGCGAAAAATTCCGATGCGACTTTATGGCACAAACTTGTGCATTAATTGCACCAGTTCAACCCATTTTGTACCGAGTTTCATGTAGTAACGAAACATTGACAAATACACCCAAACACTACGAAAACGGACCAAAACATGAGTTTAGGGTCCAATGGGGTGGATCTCGTGCGTTCGTTGCCAAAAATTCCGATGCGAGTTCGTGGCACGAACTTTTGCATTAATTGCACCAGTTCAGCCTATTTCGCACTGAGTTTCATGCAGTAACGAAACTATCCAAAATGCACTCAAACACTACAAAACACACCAATTCATGAGTTTAGCGTCCAATGGGTGGATCAGTTGCATTCATTGCGGAAAACTCTGATGCGATTTCGTGGCACGAACTTCTTCATTAATTGCACTAGTTCAACCCGTTTTGCACCGAGTTTTCAAGCAGTAACGAAAAATATCCAAAATGCACCCAAACAGTACGAAACAAACCAATGCTTGAGTTTACGGTCCAATGGGGTGGATCGCGTCCGTTCGTTGCCAAAATTGCGATGCGAGTTCGTGGCACGAACTTTTGCATTAATTGCACAAGTTCAGCCTATTTCGCATCAATTTTCATGCAGTAACGAAACAATCCAAAATGCACCCAAACACTACAAAACGCACCAATTCATGAGTTTAGCATCAAATGGGGTGGATCGCGTGCATTCATTGCCAAAAATTCCGAAGCGAGTTCGTGGCATGAACTTTTGCATTAATTGCACCAGTTCTGCCTATTTCGCACCGAGTTTCATGTAGTAACGAAAAAAATCCAAAATGCACCCAAACACTACAAAACGCACCAATTCATGAGTTTAGCATCCAATGGGGTGGATCGGGTGCATTCATTGCGAAAAACTCTGATGCGATTTCGTGGTACAAACTTCTTCATTAATTGCACCAATTCAACCCGTTTTGCACCGAGTTTCGTGCAGTAACGAAACAAATCCACAATGCACCCAAACAGTACGAAACGAACCAATACTTGAGTTTAGTGTCCAATGGGGTGGATCGGGTGCGTTCATTGCGAAAAACTCTGATGCGATTTCGTGGCACGAACTTCTTCATTAATTGCACCAATTCAACCCGTTTTGCACCGAGTTTCGTGCAGTAACGAAACAAATCCACAATGCACCCAAACAGTACAAAACGAACCAATACTTGACTTTAGGGTCCAATGGGGTGGATCGCGTGCATTCGTTACCAAAAATTCCGATGCGAGTTCGTGGCATGAACTTTTGCATTAATTGCACCAGTTCTGCCTATTTCGCACCGAGTTTCATGCAGTAACGAAACAATCGAAAATGCACCCAAACACCACAGAACGCACCAATTCATGAGTTTAGCGTCCAATGGGGTCGATCGGGTGCATTCATTGCGGAAAATTTTGATGCTATTTTGTGGCACAAACTTCTTCATTAATTGCACCAGGTCAACCCATTTTGCACCGAGTTCCGGGTAATAACGAAACATTGCGAAATGCACCGACACACTACAAAATGCTCCAGAACATGAATTTGGTTCCAATGGGGTGGATCGAGTGTGTTCTTTGCGAAAAATTCTGATGCGACTTTATGGCACAAACTTGTGCATCAATTGCACCAGTTCAACCCGTTTTGCACCAAGTTTCATGTAGTAACATTGACAAATGCACCCAAACACTACGAAAACACACCAAAACATGAGTTTAGTGTCCAATGGGGTGGATCGCGTGCGTTCGTTGCCAAAAATTCCGATGCGAGTTTGTGGTACGAACTTTTGCATTAATTGCACCAGTTCTGCCTATCTCGCACCGAGTTTCATGCAGTAACGAAACAATCCAAAATGCACCAAAACACTACAAAATGCACCAATTCATGAGTTTAGCGTCGAAAGGGGTGGATCGCGTGTGTTCGTTGCCAAAAATTCCGATGCGAGTTCGTGGCATGAACTTTTGCATTAATTGCACTAGTTCTGCCTTTTTCGCACCGAGTTTCATGCAGTAACGAAACAATCCAAAATGCACCCAAACACTACAAAATGCACCAATTCATGAGTTTAGCGTCCAATGGGGTGGATCGGGTGCGTTCATTGCCAAAAATTCCGATGCTAGTTCGTGGCATGAACTTTTGCATTAATTGCTCCAGTTCTGCCTATTTCGCATCAAGTTTCATGTAGTAACGAAACAATCCAAAATGCACCCAAACACTACAAAACGCACCAATTCATGAGTTTAGCGTCCAATGGGGTGGATCGCGTGCGTTCGTTGCCAAAAATTCCGATGCGAGTTCGTGGCACAAACTTTTGCATTAATTGCTCCAGTTCAGCCTATTTCGCACCGAGTTTCATGCAGTAACGAAACAATCCAAAATGCACCCAAACACTACAAAGCGCACCAATTCATGAGTTTAGCGTCCAATGGGGTGGATCGCGTGCGTTCGTTGCTAAAAATTCCGATGTGAGTTCGTGGCATGAACTTTTGCATTAATTGTAGTTGTTCTGCCTATTTCGCACCGAGTTTCATGCAGTAACGAAACAATCCAAAATGCACCCAAACACTACAAAGCGCACCAATTCATGAGTTTAACGTCCAATCGGGTGGATCGGGTGTGTTCATTGCGAAAAACTCTGATGCGATTTCGTGGCACAAACTTCTTCATTAATTGCACCAGTTCAACCCATTTTGCACCGAGTTTCGTGTAGTAATGAAACATTGTCAAATGCATCGAAACACTACGAAATGCTCCAGAACATGAGTTTGGTTCCAATGGGGTGGATCGAGTGCGATCTTTGCAAAAAATTCTGATGCGAATTTAAGGCACAAACTTGTGCATTAATTGCACCAGTTCAACCCGTTTTGCACCGAGTTTCATGTAGTAATGAAACATTGACAAATACACCCAAACACTACGAAAACGGACCAAAACATGAGTTTAGTGTCCAATGGGGTGGATCGCGTGCGTTCGTTGCCAAAAATTCCGATGCGAGTTCGTGGCACGAACTTTTGCATTAATTGCACCAGTTCTGCCTATTTCGCACCGAGTTTCATGCAGTAACGAAACAATCCAAAATGCACCAAAACACTACAAAATGCACCAATTCATGAGTTTAGCGTCCAAAGGGGTGGATCGCGTGTGTTCGTTGCCAAAAATTCCGATGCGAGTTCGTGGCATGCACTTTTGCATTAATTGCACTAGTTCTGCCTATTTCGCACCGAGTTTCATGCTGTAATGAAACAATCCAAAATGCACCCAAACACTACAAAACGCACCAATTCATGAGTTTAGCGTCCAATGGGGTGGATCGGGTGCGTTGATTGCCCAAAATTCCGATGCGAGTTTGAGGCATGAACTTTTGCATTAATTGCTCCAGTTCTGCCTATTTCGCATCAAGTTTCATGTAGTAACGAAACAATCCAAAATGCACCCAAACACTACAAAACGCACCAATTCATGAGTTTAGCGTCCAATGGGGTGGATCGCGTGCGTTCGTTGCCAAAAATTCCGATGCGAGTTCGTGGCACAAACTTTTGCATTAATTGCACCAGTTCAGCCTATTTCGCACCGAGTTTCATGCAGTAACGAAACAATCCAAAATGCACCCAAACACTACAAAGCTCACCAATTCATGAGTTTAGCGTCCAATGGGGTGGATCGCGTGCGTTCGTTGCTAAAAATTCCGATGTGAGTTCGTGGCATGAACTTTTGCATTAATTGTAGTTGTTCTGCCTATTTCGCACCGAGTTTCATGCAGTAACGAAACAATCCAAAATGCACCCAAACACTACAAAGCGCACCAATTCATGAGTTTAACGTCCAATGGGGTGGATCGGGTGCGTTCATTGCGAAAAACTCTGATGCGATTTCGTGGCACGAACTTCTTCATTAATTGCACCAGTTCAACCCATTTTGCACCGAGTTTCGTGTAGTAATGAAACATTGTCAAATGCACCGAAACACTACGAAATGCTCCAGAACATGAGTTTGGTTCCAATGGGGTGGATCGAGTGCGATCTTTGCAAAAAATTCTGATGCGACTTTATGGCACAAACTTGTGCATTAATTGCACCAGTTCAACTCGTTTTGCACCGAGTTTCATGTAGTAACGAAACATTGACAAATACACCCAAACACTACGAAAACACACCAAAACATGAGTTTAGGGTCCAATGGGGTGGATCGCGTGCGTTCGTTGCCAAAAATTCTGATGGGAGTTCATGGCACGAACATTTGCATTAATTGCACCAGTTCAGCCTAGTTCGCACCGAGTTTCATGCAGTAACGAAATAATCCAAAATGCACCCAAACACTACAAAACGCACCAATTCATGAGTTTAGCATCCAATGGGGTGGATCAGGTGCGTTCATTACGAAAAACTCTGATGAGATTTCGTGGCACGAACTTCTTCATTAAATGCACTAGTTCAACCCATTTGGTACCGAGTTCCGTGTAGTAATGAAACATTGCCAAATGCACCGAAACACTACGAAATGCTCCAGAACATGAGTTTGGTTCCAATGGGGTGGATCGAGTGCGATCATTGCAAAAATTCCGATGCGACTTTATGGCACAAACTTGTGCATTAATTGCACCAGTTCAACCCGTTTTGCACCGAGTTTCATGTAGTAACGAAACATTGACAAATACACCCAAACACTACGAAAACGGACCAAAACATGAGTTTAGGGTCCAATGAGGTGGATCACGTGCGTTCGTTGCCAAAAATTCCGATGCGAGTTCGTGGCACGAACATTTGCATTAATTGCACCAGTTCAGCCTATTTCGCACCGAGTTTCATGCAGTAACGAAACAATCCAAAATGCACCCAAACACCAAAACGCACAAATTCATGAGTTTAGCGTCCAATGGGGTGCATCGGGTGCGTTCATTTCAAAAAACTCTGACGCGATATCATGGCACGAACTTCTTCATTAATTGCACCAATTCAACCCGTTTTGCACCGAGTTTGTGCAGTAACGAAACAAATCCACAATGCACCCAAACAGTACGAAACGAACCAATACTTGAGTTTAGTGTCCAATGGGGTGGATCGGGTGCGTTCATTGCGAAAAACTCTGATGCGATTTCGTGGCACGAACTTCTTCATTAATTGCACCAATTCAACCCGTTTTGCACCGAGTTTCGTGCAGTAACGAAACAAATCCACAATGCACCCAAACAGTACAAAACGAACCAATACTTGACTTTAGGTCCAATGGGGTGGATCGCGTGCATTCGTTACCAAAAATTCCGATGCGAGTTCGTGGCATGAACTTTGCATTAATTGCACTAGTTCTGCCTATTTCGCACCAAGTTTCATGCAGTAACGAAACAATCTAAAATGCACCCAAACACTACAAAACGCACCAATTCATGAGTTTAGCGTCCAATGGGGTGGATCGGGTGCATTCATTGCGAAAAACTCTGATGCGATTTCGTGGTACAAACTTCTTCATTAATTGCACCAATTCAACCCGTTTTGCACCGAGTTTCGTGCAGTAACGAAACAAATCCACAATGCACCCAAACAGTTAGAAACGAACCAATACTTGAGTTTAGTGTCCAATGGGGTGGATCGGGTGCGTTCATTGCGAAAAACTCTGATGCGATTTCGTGGCACGAACTTCTTCATTAATTGCACCAATTCAACCCGTTTTGCACCGAGTTTCGTGTAGTAACGAAACAAATCCACAATGCACCCAAACAGTACAAAACGAACCAATACTTGACTTTAGAGTCCAATGGGGTGGATCGCGTGCATTCGTTACCAAAAATTCCGATGCGAGTTCGTGGCATGAACTTTTGCATTAATTGCACCAGTTCTGCGTATTTCGCACCAAGTTTCATGCAGTAACGAAACAATCTAAAATGCACCCAAACACTACAAAACGCACCAATTCATGAGTTTAGCGTCCAATGAGGTGGATCGGGTGCGTTCATTGCCAAAAATTCCGAAGCGAGTTCGTGGCATGAACTTTTGCATTAATTGCACCAGTTCTGCCTATTTCGCACCGAGTTTCATGCAGTAACGAAAAAAATCCAAAATGCACCCAAACACTACAAAACGCACCAATTCATGAGTTTAGCGTCCAATGGGGTGGATCGGGTGCGTTCATTGCGAAAAACTCTGATGCGATTTCGTGGCACAAACTTCTTCATTAATTGCACCACTTCAACCCATTTTGCACCGAGTTTAGTGTAGTAATGAAACATTGCCAAATGCACCGAAACACTACGAAATGCTCTAGAACATGAGTTTGGTTCCAATGGGGTGGATCGAGTGCGATCTTTGCGAAAAATTCTGGTGCGACTTTATGGCACAAACTTGCGCATTAATTGCACCAGTTCAACCCGTTTTGCACCGAGATTCATGAAGTAACGAAACATTGACAAATACGCCCAAACACTACGAAAACGGACCAAAACATGAGTTTAGGGTCCAATGAGGTGGATCACGTGCGTTCGTTGCCAAAAATTCCGATGCGAGTTCGTGGCACGAACTTTTGCATTAATTGCACCAGTTCAGCCTATTTCGCACCGAGTTTCATGTAGTAACGAAACATTGACAAATACACCCAAACACTACGAAAACGGACCGAAACATGAGTTTAGGGTCCAATGAGGTGGATCACGTGCGTTCGTTGCCAAAAATTCCGATGCGAGTTCGTGGCACGAACTTTTGCATTAATTGCACCAGTTCAGCCTATTTCGCACCGAGTTTCATGCAGTAACGAAACAATCGAAAATGCACCCAAACACCACAGAACGCACCAATTCATGAGTTTAGCGTCCAATGGGGTCGATCGGGTGCATTCATTGCGGAAAACTTTGATGCTATTTTGTGGCACAAACTTCTTCATTAATTGCACCAGGTCAACCCATTTTGCACCGAGTTCCGGGTAATAACGAAACATTGCGAAATGCACCGACACACTACAAAATGCTCCAGAACATGAATTTGGTTCCAATGGGGTGGATCGAGTGTGTTCTTTGCGAAAAATTCTGATGCGACTTTGTGGCACAAACTTGTGCATCAATTGCACCAGTTCAACCCGTTTTGCACCAAGTTTCATGTAGTAACATTGACAAATGCACCCAAACACTACGAAAACACACCAAAACATGAGTTTAGTGTCCAATGGGGTGGATCGCGTGCGTTCGTTGCCAAAAATTCCGATGCGAGTTTGTGGCACGAACTTTTGCATTAATTGTACCAGTTCTGCCTATCTCGCACCGAGTTTCATGCAGTAACGAAACAATCCAAAATGCACCAAAACACTACAAAATGCACCAATTCATGAGTTTAGCGTCCAAAGGGGTGGATCGCGTGTGTTCGTTGCCAAAAATTCCGATGCGAGTTCGTGGCATGAACTTTTGCATTAATTGCACTAGTTCTGCCTTTTTCGCACCGAGTTTCATGCAGTAACGAAACAATCCAAAATGCACCCAAACACTACAAAATGCACCAATTCATGAGTTTAGCGTCCAATGGGGTGGATCGGGTGCGTTCATTGCCAAAAATTCCGATGCTAGTTCGTGGCATGAACTTTTGCATTAATTGCTCCAGTTCTGCCTATTTCGCACCAAGTTTCATGTAGTAACGAAACAATCCAAAATGCACCCAAACACTACAAAACGCACCAATTCATGAGTTTAGCGTCCAATGGGGTGGATCGGGTGTGTTCATTGCGAAAAACTCTGATGCGATTTCGTGGCACAAACTTCTTCATTAATTGCACCAGTTCAACCCATTTTGCACCGAGTTTCGTGTAGTAATGAAACATTGTCAAATGCATCGAAACACTACGAAATGCTCCAGAACATGAGTTTGGTTCCAATGGGGTGGATCGAGTGCGATCTTTGCAAAAAATTCTGATGCGAATTTAAGGCACAAACTTGTGCATTAATTGCACCAGTTCAACCCGTTTTGCACCGAGTTTCATGTAGTAATGAAACATTGACAAATACACCCAAACACTACGAAAACGGACCAAAACATGAGTTTAGTGTCCAATGGGGTGGATCGCAGTGCGTTCGTTGACAAAAATTCCGATGCGAGTTCGTGGCACGAACTTTTGCATTAATTGCACCAGTTCTGCCTATTTCGCACCGAGTTTCATGCAGTAACGAAACAATCCAAAATGCACCAAAACACTACAAAATGCACCAATTCATGAGTTTAGCGTCCAAAGGGGTGGATCGCGTGTGTTCGTTGCCAAAAATTCCGATGCGAGTTCGTGGCATGCAGCTTTTGCATTAATTGCACTAGTTCTGCCTATTTCGCACCGAGTTTCATGCAGTAATGAAACAATCCAAAATGCACCCAAACACTACAAAACGCACCAATTCATGAGTTTAGCGTCCAATGGGGTGGATCGCGTGCGTTCGTTGCCAAAAATTCCGATGCGAGTTCGTGGCACAAACTTTTGCATTAATTGCACCAGTTCAGCCTATTTCGCACCGAGTTTCATGCAGTAACGAAAACAATCCAAAATGCACCCAAACACTACAAAGCTCACCAATTCATGAGTTTAGCGTCCAATGGGGTGGATCGCGTGCGTTCGTTGCTAAAAATTCCGATGTGAGTTCGTGGCATGAACTTTTGCATTAATTGTAGTTGTTCTGCCTATTTCGCACCGAGTTTCATGCAGTAACGAAACAATCCAAAATGCACCCAAACACTACAAAGCGCACCAATTCATGAGTTTAACGTCCAATGGGGTGGATCGGGTGCGTTCATTGCGAAAAACTCTGATGCGATTTCGTGGCACGAACTTCTTCATTAATTGCACCAGTTCAACCCATTTTGCACCGAGTTTCGTGTAGTAATGAAACATTGTCCAAATGCACCGAAACACTACTGAAATGCTCCAGAACATGAGTTTGGTTCCAATGGGGTGGATCGAGTGCGATCATTGCAAAAAATTCTGATGCGACTTTATGGCACAAACTTGTGCATTAATTGCACCAGTTCAACCGTTTTGCACCGAGTTTCATGTAGTAACGAAACATTGACAAATACACCCAAACACTACGAAAACGACCAAAACATGAGTTTAGGGTCCAATGAGGTGGATCACGTGCGTTCGTTGCCAAAAATTCTGATGGGAGTTCATGGCACGAACATTTGCATTAATTGCACCAGTTCAGCCTAGTTCGCACCGAGTTTCATGCAGTAACGAAATAATCCAAAATGCACCCAAACACTACAAAACGCACCAATTCATGAGTTTAGCATCCAATGGGGTGGATCAGGTGCGTTCATTACGAAAAACTCTGATGAGATTTCGTGGCACGAACTTCTTCATTAAATGCACTAGTTCAACCCATTTTGTACCGAGTTCCGTGTAGTAATGAAACATTGCCAAATGCACCGAAACACTATGAAATGCTCCAGAACATGAGTTTGGTTCCAATGGGGTGGATCGAGTGCGATCATTGCAAAAAATTCCGATGCGACTTTATGGCACAAACTTGTGCATTAATTGCACCAGTTCAACCCGTTTTGCACCGAGTTTCATGTAGTAACGAAACATTGACAAATACACCCAAACACTACGAAAACGGACCAAAACATGAGTTTAGGGTCCAATGAGGTGGATCACGTGCGTTCGTTGCCAAAAATTCCGATGCGAGTTCGTGGCACGAACTTTTGCATTAATTGCACCAGTTCAGCCTATTTCGCACCGAGTTTCATACAGTAACGAAACAATCCAAAATGCACCCAAACACCACAGAACGCACCAATTCATGAGTTTAGCGTCCAATGGGGTGCATCGGGTGCGTTCATTTCAAAAAACTCTGACGCGATATCATGGCACGAACTTCTTCATTAATTGCACCAGTTCAACCCATTTTGCACCGAGTTCCGGGTAATAACGAAACATTGTGAAATGCACCGACACACTACGAAATGCTCCAGAACATGAGTTTGGTTCCAATGGGGTGGATCGAGTGCGTTCTTTGCGAAAAATTCCGATGCGACTTTATGGCACAAACTTGTGCATTAATTGCACCAGTTCAACCCGTTTTGCACCGAGTTTTATGTAGTAACGAAACATTGACAAATGCATCCAAACACTACGAAAACGGACCAAAACATGAGTTTAGGGTCCAATCGGGTGGATCGCGTGCGTTCGTTGCCAAAAATTCCGATGCGAGTTCATGGCACGAACTTTTGCATTAATTGCACCAGTTCAGCCTATTTCACATCGAGTTTCATGCAGTAACGAAACAATCCAAAATGCACCCAGACACTATAAAATGCACCGATTAATGAGTTTAGCGTCCAATGGGGTGGATCGGATGCGTTCATTGCGAAAAACTCTGATGCGATTTTTGGGAACGAACTTCTTCATTAATTGCACCAGTTCAACCTGTTTTGCACCGAGTTCCATGTAATAACGAAACATTGCCAAATGCACCGACACACTACGAAATGCTCCAGAACATGAGTTTGGTTCCAATGGGGTGGATCGAGTGCGTTCTTTGCGAAAAATTCCGATGCGACTTTATGGCACAAACTTGTGCATTAATTGCACCAGTTCAACTCGTTTTGCACCGAGTTTTATGTAGTAACGAAACATTGACAAATGCATCCAAACACTACGAAAACGGACCAAAACATGAGTTTAGGGTCCAATCGGGTGGATCGCGTGCGTTCGTTGCTAAAAATTCCGATGCGAGTTTGTGGCATGAACTTTTGCATTAATTCCACCAGTTCAGCCTATTTCGCACCGAGTTTCATGCAGTAACGAAACAATCCAAAATGCACCCAAACACTACAAAACGCACCAATTCATGAGTTTAGCGTCCAATGGGGTGGATCGGGTGCGTTCATTGCGAAAAACTCTGATGCGATTTCGTGGAACGATCTTCTTCATTAATTGCACCAGTTCAACCCATTTTGCACCGAGTTCCGTGTAGTAATGAAACATTGCCAAATGCACCGAAACACTATGAAATGCTCCAAAACATGAGTTTGGTTCCAATGGGGTGGATCGAGTGCGTTCTTTGTGAAAAATTCCGATGCGACTTTATGGCACAAACTTGTGCATTAATTGCACCAGATCAAACCGTTTTGCACCGAGTTTCATGTAGTAACAAAACATTGACAAATGCACGCAAACACTACGAAAACACACCAATACATGAGTTTAGGGTCCAATGGGGTGGATCGCGTGCGTTCGTTGCCAAAAATTCGATGCGATTTCGTACCACGAACTTTTCATTTATGTTCAACCCGTTTTTCCCCAAGTTTTGTGTAGTAACAAAACAAATACAAAATGCACCCAAACATTACGAAACACACCAATACTACAGTTTAGGTTCCAATGGGGCGGATCGGGTGTGTTTGTTTCAAAAAATTCCAATGCGACTTCATGGCACAAACTTGTGCCTTAATTGCACTAGTTCAACCCATTTTGCACCGAGTTCCGTGTAGTAATGAAACATTGCCAAATGCACCGAAATACTATGAAATGCTCCAGAACATGAGTTTGGTTCCAATGGGGTGGATCGAGTGTGTTCTTTGCAAAAAATTCCGATGCGACTTTATGGCACAAACTTGTGCATTAATTGCACCAGTTCAACCCGTTTTGCACCGAGTTTTATGTAGTAACGATATATTGACAAATGCACCCAAACACTACGAAAACGCACCAAAACATAAGTTTAGGGTCCAATGGGGTGGATCGCGTGCGTTCGTTGCCAAAAATTCCGATGGGAGTTCATGGCACGAACTTTTGCATTAATTGCACCAGTTCAGCCTAGTTCGCACCGAGTTTCATGCAATAACGAAATAATCCAAAATGCACCCAAACACTACAAAACGCACCAATTCATGAGTTTAGCGTCCAATGAGGTGGATCAGGTGCGTTCATTATGAGAAACTCTGATGAGATTTCGTGGCACGAACTTCTTCATTAATTGCACTAGTTCAACTCGTTTTGCACCGAGTTTCGTGCAGTAACGAAACAAATCCAAAATGCACCCAAACAGTACGAAACAAACCAATACTTGAGTTTAGGGTCCAATTGGGTGGATCGAGTGCGTTCTTTGCGAAAAATTCCGATGCGACTTTATGGCACCAACTTGTGCATTAAATTGCACCAGTTCAACCCGTTTTGCACCGAGTTTCATGTAGTAACGAAACATTGACAAATGCACCCAAACACTAAGAAAATGCACCAAAACATGAGTTTAGGGTCCAATGGGGTGGATCGCATGCGTTCATTGCCAAAAATTCCGATGCGAGTTTGTGGCACGAACTTTTGCAATAATTGCACCAGTTTAGCCTATTTCGCATCAAGTTTCATGCAGTAATCATGAGGACATCCCTCCCAACGATACACCCATGCCTACTATGCAGCAAGGACCAATGACAAGAGCTCGTGCACGAGAGCTAAATTATCAGGTAAACTCGTTCCTCGCTGTCCATAAACCATCATCCATGAATGGGGTACTACTAAATTCTTGTGATGCTTTTCTTATTCTTAGGAACTTGGGACATGAACCAGATTGGAGGGAGAGCAAACACGACAAGAAAGCGAGTGTGGATGATCAGATCGGACCATACCAGTTCGGACCTCCAGGAAGGGGCAACTTCGGAAGGCCATAACTCTTAGCTCCGAATATTGTTTGAAGCCTATGAGTACTTGTTGGAAAGCTCCTGAAGTCTACTTTCAGATGGATCCAACCTCAAGATGAAATTCCAAAGGAGCTAAGCAGAATCGCGAAAATGACGTTCAGTCTTCCAGTCTTGGGCTGAAGCCCTTGTATCTAGTTCAGCCCACTAGGGGCCCATTTTAAGTTAGGGTTTACACCCCCCCCCCCCCCACGCCTCTTGGCTGCTTCCCCACCTATATAAACCACCAGCAGCCACCATTTGAGACCTGGGTTTTGTTTGGTTGTAAGTTTAGCTGCTGCTACTTCCTTGTAAACGCGTGTGTCGATTAGACCACCCGATTTGCTTGATTTAGAACCCCAACTTCGTGTGTATCAGATTTATCCTTTGGGCAAGGTCTGTGTGTTGTTTGCTTGTCCACTTGTTCTTGCTTGTTCTTCGAATTGCTTGTAGGTTCAAGGTTGTTCTTGGCACAGCAAGAACAACACAAATTGGAGGCGGTGTAACTGTCGCTAAGGCGCAGCGCAGCCCTTGTGGTGTTGTAGTCGGGCAGCACAACGTCGATCCTCCTCAAATCGAGTTATCCCCCACTCTCGTCGAAAGATCGGGATCAAACCCCAGCGGGTTCCATCATGTGGTAATCAGAGCAAGGTTTTTTTTTCAGTGAGAGATTCTACCCATCCCTTTACCTACAGTCCAGAAAACTACACAAAAATAGGCTAGATCGGAAAATCCCAACAACAAGTTTGAGCTTTTGCTGTTCTGCTTAGTTCTTTGCTTGTTGAATTTTCAGTTGCATTGTTTGAGCTAGTTACTGGTTCTTAGTGGTTCAATCTTTAGAGTTTTGAGTTCTGGTCACGTTTTAGTCACCACGAAATCCACCAAATCTATTCATATTTCCGCTGTCATTTCTGCCACCACGAATCCATCTTCCCAGATCTGAGCACTAGAAGAAAACAGTCCTATATCTTGTGTTACATGTCCGATTCAAATGTTTAAATATAATCTGGAAAGCTTATCTCGTGTTCTTTCCAACAGATCAAAATTTGCCCCCTAACTCCTTCTGAGCGCGTCGCAATACCACTTGAGATTCGCGACCTGCTGTCTGAAAGTTGAGACGTTGGAACTGATTTCAAAGGAGTTGTGTGCAGCAATCCCTTTGTTTGGGTTGTTGGGATTTCAAAAGAGTTTTAGCCCCTGAAAAAGAAAGAGCAAAAAAAAAGAAAAAGAAGAGAAGAGAAAAAAAAGTGAAGGGAATAGAGCTGTTGTTTTCTTGCATTCCTTGCTGTCTTGGTGTGTGACAACATTTGTGTTCAGGCTCACGTCTCTAGCTTGATTTGGCACTAGGACCAGCATAGGACCATCAATGAATGTCTATTCAACTTGCTTTGACTAATGTGGTTCTAGCTGTACCTTGATTTGTTTTGTTTGCAGCCACCTATAGCTCCACAAATTATCTACTATATCACGAGGTTGTGCTTGTGTAACCATTTGTGTTGTTCTTGCTGGCTGCCGACACCTCCTACCTTGCTTGGTAAGAACATGTAAGAACTTGAATGGACAAGTGTGAGTGAACATATAGTGTTCCACCACCTATTTCCTTTAGTTGGTAGGCAACTTCTTGTGACTTTGTTTGCTGCAAGCTAACCATGGCAGGTGCAGGGAGTGAGGATGAGGATGGTGGAGGCCTGCTTACACCTCGCACCAAAGGCATCGTACAGCATTTTCAAAAGCAAGTGAGGGAGTACACCTTGGGAATTGATAATGATTTGCAGGTGATAAATGAGAAGATTGGGCAAATGGAGGCCGCACAGATTTCCAACAACACCAAGCTTGCAGGTTTGGAGACGACGGTTGCTCGCGTGGACAAGAGTCTCGCTGCTCTTCTAAGGCACTTTGATGAGCTCCACGCGAAGATGAATGATCAGCATAGAGGACGTGGCCAAGAGAATGATGACGGCGCAGAAAATTCAGGTGCTGATTATGCTGCTGACACCGAAGTTGAGGATCAAGCCCAGCGACGTCTACGTCGTAACCGTCGAGGTATGGGTGGACAGCGTCCACATGAGGTACATAACAATGACATTGCTTTTAGTAAGATAAAATTTAAGATACCCTCTTTTGATGGTAAATATGATCCGGATACTTATCTTACTTGGGAGATGGCTGTTGAACAAAAGTTTACTTGTCATGATTTTCCTGAAAATGCATGTGTTAGGGCTGCAACTAGTGAATTCACTGATTTTGCTTCCGTTTGGTGGATAGAACATGGCAAGAAAAATCCTAATAACATGCCACAAACTTGGGATGCTTTGAAACGGATCATGAGGGCTAGATTTGTTCCATCTTACTATGCACGTGATCTTTTAAACCAGCTGCAGCAGTTAAAACAAGGTACTAAAAGTGTAGAAGAATACTATCAAGAGCTGCAAATGGGCATGCTACGCTGCAATTTAGAGGAGGATGTGGAACCTGCTATGGCTAGATTTTTGGGCGGGTTAAACCGGGAAATTCAGGACATCCTTGCTTATAAAGAGTACACTAACATAACCCGTTTGTTCCATCCTGCTTGCAAAGCTGAAAGGGAAGTGCAGGGACGACGTGCAAGTACCAGGACTAACATTTCTACAGGGAGGAATTTTTCCACACAGCCCCGCTCAAGCATTCCATCAACTGGACGTGCTGCTGCACCTTATTCATCGTCAGCTCGAATAGCAGCCCCACCTTCTAGCGACAAGCCTCGTGACAACCCTGCAAATTCAGCAGCAAAGACAACGCAAAAACCTGCTGCAACCACTTCATCGGTGGCATCCACAGGTAGAACAAGAGATGTTCAGTGCCACCGCTGCAAGGGATTTGGACATGTCATGCGCGACTGCCCAAGCAAGCGTGTTTTGGTGGTCAAAACTGATGGTGAGTACTCATCTACTAGTGAACTTGAAGAAGATATACTTGCATTGCTTGCGGCTGACCATGCAGGAAGTGAGGGCTGCTCGGAAGAACATATTAATGCAGCTGAAGCCGACCGCTATGAGAGCCTAATTGTGCAGCGTGTGCTGAGCGCACAAATGGAAAAAGCGGAGCAAAATCAGCGGCACACATTATTCCAAACAAAGTGTGACATCAAAGAGCGTTCGTGTCGAGTGATCATCGATGGAGGTAGCTGCAACAACTTGGCCAGCAGCGACATGGTGGAGAAGCTTGCACTTACCACCCAACCACACCCGCATCCATATTGCATTCAATGGCTGAATAACACCGGTAAGGCAAAGGTAACAAAACTTGTGCGAATTAATCTTGCCATCGGATCCTATAAAGATGTTGTTGAATGTGATGTTGTGCCAATGCAAGCATGTAGTATTCTGCTAGGAAGGCCATGGCAATTTGATAAAGATTCTATGCATCATGGTAGATCAAATCAGTATTCCTTCCAATACCATGATAAAAGGATTGTGTTGCATCCAATGTCTCCTGAAGCAATTTTAAAAGATGAACTTACTAGAGCTAGTAAAATGAAGAATCAGGAACAGGTTAAAAGTGAAAATCAAATTGTGGCCAACGAACTTGAGAAGCACAAAAAGAGAAGTGCCAAATCTATTCATGATAACAGAAATGAGATCAAGCTGAAAGGGGCATGTTTCATTGCTACTAAATCTGATTTAGATGAGATTGATGCTACCACTGCTGTTTGCTATGCCTTGATTTGCAAACAAACCTTGTTTTCACTTCAGGACATACCTCTTTCCTTGCCCCCTATTGTCACTAACCTTTTGCAGGAGTATGCGGATGTTTTTCCAAAGGAGGTGCCACCGGGGCTGCCACCAATTCGTGGGATTGAGCACCAGATTGACCTTATTCCCGGGGCCTCCTTACCCAATCGTACACCATACAGGACCAACCCTGAAGAAACTAAAGAAATTCAGCGCCAAGTGCAAGAATTGCTCGACAAAGGTTACGTGCGTGAGTCTCTGAGCCCCTGCGCTGTTCCTGTCCTTTTAGTTCCTAAGAAAGATGGATCTTGGCGCATGTGTGTAGATTGCCGAGCGATTAATAACATAACAATCAGATATCGTCATCCTATCCCTAGGCTAGATGATATGCTTGATGAATTGAGTGACTCAATTGTGTTCTCGAAAATTGATTTGCGTAGTGGTTACCACCAGATTCGCATGAAGTTAGGAGATGAATGGAAAACAGCATTTAAAACTAAATTCGGTCTATATGAGTGGTTAGTCATGCCTTTTGGTCTCACTAATGCACCCAGCACTTTCATGAGATTAATGAATGAAGTTTTACGCGCTTTCATTGGCAGATTTGTTGTGGTATATTTTGATGACATTCTGATCTATAGCAAATCACTAGAAGACCATCTTGATCATTTGCGTGCTGTTTTGGATGCTCTCCGTGATGCACGTTTGTTTGGTAACCTTGAGAAGTGCACCTTTTGCACAGATCGAGTCTCTTTTCTTGGCTATGTTGTGACACCGCAGGGAATTCAAGTCGATCAAGCCAAGGTTGAAGCCATTCACAGCTGGCCGGTTCCCACAACGGTCACCCAAGTGCGAAGCTTTCTAGGACTTGCTGGATTTTATCGTCGCTTTGTGAAGGACTTTAGCACCATTGCAGCCCCATTGCATGAACTCACTAAGAAGGGTACAACCTTCACTTGGGCTGCAGCTCAACAGGATGCTTTCAGTGTGCTCAAAGATAAGTTAACTCATGCACCCTTGCTCCAACTTCCAGATTTCAATAAAACATTTGAACTTGAATGTGATGCTAGTGGAATTGGGTTGGGTGGCGTGCTGCTGCAAGATGGTAAGCCTGTAGCATATTTCAGTGAGAAATTGAGTGGACCTAGCTTGAACTATTCTACTTACGATAAGGAATTGCTTGCTTTAGTTCGAACTTTGGAAACTTGGCAGCACTATTTGTGGCCCAAAGAGTTTGTTATACATTCTGATCATGAGTCCTTAAAACACATTCGAAGTCAAGCAAAACTAAATCGTAGGCATGCTAAATGGGTTGAATTCATTGAATCTTTCCCTTATGTCATCAAACACAAGAAAGGGAAGGAGAATGTCATTGCTGATGCTTTGTCTAGGCGTTACACTATGCTGTCCCAACTTGATTGCAAAATTTTTGGTTTGGAAACGATTAAAGCACAATATGCTCATGATGATGATTTTAAGGATGTGTTGCTGAACTGTAAGGAGGGGAAAACCTGGAACAAATTTGTCCTAACTGATGGGTTTATTTTTAGAGCTAACAAGCTATGCATTCCAGCTAGCTCCGTGCATTTGTTATTACTACAGGAAGCACATGGAGGAGGGCTGATGGGACACTTTGGTGTGAAGAAGACAGAAAACATCCTTGCTAATCATTTCTTTTGGCCCAAGATGCGGAGGGACGTGGAGAGATTTGTTGCTCGCTGCACAACATGCCAAAAAGCTAAGTCACGCCTTAATCCTCATGGCTTGTACATTCCTCTACCAGTTCCTAATGCACCATGGGAGGATATTTCAATGGACTTTGTTTTAGGACTGCCTAGAACAAAGAAGGGGAGGGATAGTGTTTTTGTGGTTGTGGATAGATTTTCTAAGATGGCACATTTCATACCATGTCATAAGACCGATGATGCTACTCATATTGCTGATTTGTTCTTTCGTGAAATTGTTCGTTTGCATGGTGTGCCAAACACAATTGTTTCAGATCGTGATGCAAAATTTCTTAGTCATTTTTGGAGAACTTTGTGGGCTAAATTAGGTACTAAGCTGCTATTTTCCACTACATGTCATCCCCAAACTGATGGACAAACTGAGGTTGTGAATAGAACTTTATCTACCATGCTTAGGGCTATTTTGAAAAAGAACATAAAAATGTGGGAAGAATGTTTGCCTCATGTTGAGTTTGCTTACAACCGTTCACAACATTCTACTACTAAAAAGAGCCCTTTTGAGATTGTTTATGGTTTTGTGCCTCGAGCCCCTATTGATTTGCTGCCTCTACCAACTTCTGAGAGATTGAATTTTGATGCTAAACAACGTGGTGAGTTGATGTTGAAAATGCATGAGACCACAAAGGAGAACATAGAAACCATAAATGCAAAATATAAACTTGCTGGTAGCAGAGGAAAGAAGCATGTCACTTTTGAACCAGGTGATTTGGTTTGGCTGCACTTGAGAAAGGATCGGTTTCCTGATTTGAGGAAGTCAAAGTTGCTTCCGAGAGCTGATGGCCCTTTTAAAGTTGTAGCTAAGATCAATGATAATGCATACAAACTTGAGTTGCCTGCAGATTTTGGGGTTAGCCCCACATTTAACATTGCAGATTTGAAACCATATTTGGGTGAGGAAGATGAACTTGAGTCGAGAACGACTCAAATGCAAGAAGGGGAGGATGATGAGGACATCCCTCCCAACGATACACCCATGCCTACTATGCAGCAAGGACCAATGACAAGAGCTCGTGCACGAGAGCTAAATTATCAGGTAAACTCGTTCCTCGCTGTCCATAAACCATCATCCATGAATGGGGTACTACTAAATTCTTGTGATGCTTTTCTTATTCTTAGGAACTTGGGACATGAACCAGATTGGAGGGAGAGCAAACACGACAAGAAAGCGAGTGTGGATGATCAGATCGGACCATACCAGTTCGGACCTCCAGGAAGGGGCAACTTCGGAAGGCCATAACTCTTAGCTCCGAATATTGTTTGAAAGCCTATGAGTACTTGTTGGAAAGCTCCTGAAGTCTACTTTCAGATGGATCCAACCTCAAGATGAAATTCCAAAGGAGCTAAGCATAATCGCGAAAATGACGTTCAGTCTTCCAGTCTTGGGCTGAAGCCCTTGTATCTAGTTCAGCCCACTAGGGGCCCATTTTAAGTTAGGGTTTACACCCCCCCCCCCACGCCTCTTGGCTGCTTCCCCACCTATATAAACCACCAGCAGCCACCATTTGAGACCTGGGTTTTGTTTGGTTGTAAGTTTAGCTGCTGCTACTTCCTTGTAAACGCGTGTGTCGATTAGACCACCCGATTTGCTTGATTTAGAACCCCAACTTCGTGTGTATCAGATTTATCCTTTGGGCAAGGTCTGTGTGTTGTTTGCTTGTCCACTTGTTCTTGCTTGTTCTTCGAATTGCTTGTAGGTTCAAGGTTGTTCTTGGCACAGCAAGAACAACACAAATTGGAGGCGGTGTAACTGTCGCTAAGGCGCAGCGCAGCCCTTGTGGTGTTGTAGTCGGGCAGCACAACGTCGATCCTCCTCAAATCGAGTTATCCCCCACTCTCGTCGAAAGATCGGGATCAAACCCCAGCGGGTTCCATCATGTGGTAATCAGAGCAAGGTTTTTTTTTCAGTGAGAGATTCTACCCATCCCTTTACCTACAGTCCAGAAAACTACACAAAAATAGGCTAGATCGGAAAATCCCAACAACAAGTTTGAGCTTTTGCTGTTCTGCTTAGTTCTTTGCTTGTTGAATTTTCAGTTGCATTGTTTGAGCTAGTTGCTGGTTCTTAGTGGTTCAATCTTTAGAGTTTTGAGTTCTGGTCACGTTTTAGTCACCACGAAATCCACCAAATCTATTCATATTTCCGCTGTCATTTCTGCCACCACGAATCCATCTTCCCAGATCTGAGCACTAGAAGAAAACAGTCCTATATCTTGTGTTACATGTCCGATTCAAATGTTTAAATATAATCTGGAAAGCTTATCTCGTGTTCTTTCCAACAGATCAAAATTTGCCCCCTAACTCCTTCTGAGCGCGTCGCAATACCACTTGAGATTCGCGACCTGCTGTCTGAAAGTTGAGACATTGGAACTGATTTCAAAGGAGTTGTGTGCAGCAATCCCTTTGTTTGGGTTGTTGGGATTTCAAAAGAGTTTTAGCCCCTGAAAAAGAAAGAGCAAAAAAAAAGAAAAAGAAGAGAAGAGAAAAAAAGTGAAGGGAATAGAGCTGTTGTTTTCTTGCATTCCTTGCTGTCTTGGTGTGTGACAACATTTGTGTTCAGGCTCACGTCTCTAGCTTGATTTGGCACTAGGACCAGCATAGGACCATCAATGAATGTCTATTCAACTTGCTTTGACTAATGTGGTTCTAGCTGTACCTTGATTTGTTTTGTTTGCAGCCACCTATAGCTCCACAAATTATCTACTATATCACGAGGTTGTGCTTGTGTAACCATTTGTGTTGTTCTTGCTGGCTGCCGACACCTCCTACCTTGCTTGGTAAGAACATGTAAGAACTTGAATGGACAAGTGTGAGTGAACATATAGTGTTCCACCACCTATTTCCTTTAGTTGGTAGGCAACTTCTTGTGACTTTGTTTGCTGCAAGCTAACCATGGCAGGTGCAGGGAGTGAGGATGAGGATGGTGGAGGCCTGCTTACACCTCGCACCAAAGGCATCGTACAGCATTTTCAAAAGCAAGTGAGGGAGTACACCTTGGGAATTGATAATGATTTGCAGGTGATAAATGAGAAGATTGGGCAAATGGAGGCCGCACAGATTTCCAACAACACCAAGCTTGCAGGTTGGAGACGACGGTTGCTCGCGTGGACAAGAGTCTCGCTGCTCTTCTAAGGCGCTTTGATGAGCTCCACGCGAAGATGAATGATCAGCATAGAGGACGTGGCCAAGAGAATGATGACGGCGCAGAAAATTCAGGTGCTGATTATGCTGCTGACACCGAAGTTGAGGATCAAGCCCAGCGACGTCTACGTCGTAACCGTCGAGGTATGGGTGGACAGCGTCCACATGAGGTACATAACAATGACATTGCTTTTAGTAAGATAAAATTTAAGATACCCTCTTTTGATGGTAAATATGATCCGGATGCTTATCTTACTTGGGAGATGGCTGTTGAACAAAGTTTACTTGTCATGATTTTCCTGAAAATGCATGTGTTAGGGCTGCAACTAGTGAATTCACTGATTTTGCTTCCGTTTGGTGGATAGAACATGGCAAGAAAAATCCTAATAACATGCCACAAACTTGGGATGCTTTGAAACGGATCATGAGGGCTAGATTTGTTCCATCTTACTATGCACGTGATCTTTTAAACCAGCTGCAGCAGTTAAAACAAGGTACTAAAAGTGTAGAAGAATACTATCAAGAGCTGCAAATGGGCATGCTACGCTGCAATTTAGAGGAGGATGTGGAACCTGCTATGGCTAGATTTTTGGGCGGGTTAAACCGGGAAATTCAGGACATCCTTGCTTATAAAGAGTACACTAACATAACCCGTTTGTTCCATCCTGCTTGCAAAGCTGAAAGGGAAGTGCAGGGACGACGTGCAAGTACCAGGACTAACATTTCTGCAGGGAGGAATTTTTCCACACAGCCCCGCTCAAGCATTCCATCAACTGGACGTGCTGCTGCACCTTATTCATCGTCAGCTCGAATAGCAGCCCCACCTTCTAGCGACAAGCCTCGTGACAACCCCTGCAAATTCAGCAGCAAAGACAACGCAAAAACCTGCTGCAACCACTTCATCGGTGGCATCCACAGGTAGAACAAGAGATGTTCAGTGCCACCGCTGCAAGGGATTTGGACATGTCATGCGTGACTGCCCAAGCAAGCGTGTTTTGGTGGTCAAAAATGATGGTGAGTACTCATCTACTAGTGAACTTGAAGAAGATATACTTGCATTGCTTGCGGCTGACCATGCAGGAAGTGAGGGCTGCTCGGAAGAACATATTAATGCAGCTGAAGCCGACCGCTATGAGAGCCTAATTGTGCAGCGTGTGCTGAGCGCACAAATGGAAAAAGCGGAAGCAAAATCAGCGGCACACATTAATTGCACTAGTTCAACTCGTTTTGCACCGAGTTTCGTGCAGTAACGAAACAAATCAAAAATGCACCCAAACAGTACGAAACAAACCAATACTTGAGTTTAGGGTCCAATTGGGTGGATCAAGTGCGTTCTTTGCGAAAAATTCCGATGCGACTTTATGGCACCAACTTGTGCATTAATTGCATCAGTTCAACCTGTTTTGCACCGAGTTTCATGTAGTCACGAAACATTGACAAATGCACCCAAACACTATGAAAACGCACCAAAACATGAGTTTTGGGTCCAATGGGGTGGATCGCATGCGTTCGTTGCCAAAAATTCCGATGCGAGTTCATGGCACGAACTTTTGCAATAATTGCACTAGATTAGCCTATTTCGCATCAAGTTTCATGCAGTAACGAAACAATCCAAAATGCACCCAAACAATACAAAACGCACCAATTCATGAGTTTAGCATCCAATGGGGTGGATCGGGTGTGTTCATTGCGAAAAACTCCGATGCGATTTCGTGGCACGAACTTCTTCATTAATTGCACCAGTTCAACCTGTTTTGCACCGAGTTTCGTGAAATAACGAAACATTGCCAAATGCACCGACACACTACGAAATGCTCCAGAACATGAGTTTGGTTCCAATGGGGTGGATCGAGTGCGTTCTTTGCGAAAAATTCTGATGCGACTTTATGGCACAAACTTGTGCATTAATTGCACCAGTTCAACCCGTTTTGCACCGAGTTTCATGTAGTAACAAAACATTGACAAATGCACCCAAACACTACGAAACGAACCAATACATGAGTTTAGGGTCCAATGGGGTGGATCGGGGGTGTTCATTGTGAAAAAATACGATAAGATTTCGTACCACGAATTTTTGCATTTATGTTCAACCCGTTTTGTACCAAGTTTTGTGTAGTAACGAAACAAATCCAAAATGCACCCAAACAGTACGAAACAAACCAATACTTGAGTTTAGGGTCCAATGGGGTGGATCGCATGCGTTCGTTGCCAAAAATTCCGATGCGAGTTCATGGCACGAACTTTTGCAATAATTGCACTAGATTAGCCTATTTCGCATCAAGTTTCATGCAGTAACGAAACAATCCAAAATGCACCCAAACAATACAAAACGCACCAATTCATGAGTTTAGCGTCCAATGGGGTGGATCGGGTGTGTTCATTGCGAAAAAACTCCGATGCGATTTCGTGGCACGAACTTCTTCATTAATTGCACCAGTTCAACCTGTTTTGCACCGAGTTTCGTGAAATAACGAAACATTGCCAAATGCACCGACACACTACGAAATGCTCCAGAACATGAGTTTGGTTCCAATGGGGTGGATCGAGTGCGTTCTTTGCGAAAAATTCTGATGCGACTTTATGGCACAAACTTGTGCATTAATTACACCAGTTCAACCCGTTTTGCACCGAGTTTCATGTAGTAACAAAACATTGACAAATGCACCCAAACACTACGAAACGAACCAATACATGAGTTTAGGGTCCAATGGGGTGGATCGGGGGTGTTCATTGTGAAAAAATACGATAAGATTTCGTACCACGAATTTTTGCATTTATGTTCAACCCGTTTTGTACCAAGTTTTGTGTAGTAACGAAACAAATCCAAAATGTACCCAAACAGTATGAAACACACCAATACTACAGTTTAGGGTCCAATGGGGAGGATCGGGTGTGTTTGCTGCAAAAAATTCCAATGCGACTTCATGGCACAAACTTGTGCCTTAATTGCACCAGTTCAACCCATTTTGCATCGAGTTCCGTGTAGTAATGAAACATTGCCAAATGCACCGAAACAGTACGAAATGCTCTAGAACATGAGTTTGGTTCCAATTGGGTGGATCGAGTGCGTTCTTTGCGAAATATTCCGATGCGACTTTATGGCACAAACTTGTGCATTAATTGCACCAGTTCAACCCGTTTTGCACCGAGTTTCATGTAGTAACGAAACATTGACAAATGCACCCAAACACTACGAAAACGCACCAAAACATGAGTTTTGGGTCCAATGGGGTGGATCGCATGCGTTCGTTGCCAAAAATTCCGATGCGAGTTCGTGGCACGAACTTTTACAATAATTACACCAGTTTAGCCTATTTCGCATCAAGTTTCATGCAGTAATGAAACAATCCAAAATGCACCCAAACAATACAAAACGCACCAATTCATGAGTTTAGCATCCAATGGGGTGGATCGGGTGTGTTCATTGTGAAAAAACTCCGATGCGATTTCGTGGCACGAACTTCTTCATTAATTGCACCAGTTCAACCTGTTTTGCACCGAGTTTCGTGTAATAACGAAACATTGCCAAATGCACCGACACACTACGAAATGCTCCAGAACATGAGTTTGGTTCCAATGGGGTGGATCGAGTGCGTTCTTTCCGAAAAATTCTGATCCGATTTTATGGCACAAACTTGTGCATTAATTGCACCAGTTCAACCCGTTTTGCACCGAGTTTCATGTAGTAACAAAACATTGACTAATGCACCCAAACACTACGAAAACACATCAAAACATGAGTTTAGGGTCCAATGGGGTGGATCGCGTGCGTTCGTTGCCAAAAATTCCGATGGGAGTTCATGGCACGAACTTTTGCATTAATTGCACCAGTTCAGCCTAGTTCGCACCGAGTTTCATGCAGTAACGAAATAATCCAAAATGCACCCAAACACTACAAAACGCACCAATTCATGAGTTTAGTGTCCAATAGGGTGGATCAGGGTGCGTTCATTACGAAAAAACTCTGATGAGATTTCGTGGCACGAACTTCTTCATTAATTGCACTAGTTCAACTCGTTTTGCACCGAGTTTCGTGCAGTAACGAAACAAATCAAAAATGCACCCAAACAGTACGAAACAAACCAATACTTGAGTTTAGGGTCCAATTGGGTGGATCAAGTGCGTTCTTTGCGAAAATTCCGATGCGACTTTATGGCACCAACTTGTGCATTAATTGCACCAGTTCAACCTGTTTTGCACCGAGTTTCATGTAGTAACGAAACATTGACAAATGCACCCAAACACTATGAAACGCACCAAAACATGAGTTTAGGGTCCAATGGGGTGGATCGCATGCGTTCGTTGCCAAAAATTCCGATGCGAGTTCATGGCACGAACTTTTGCAATAATTGCACTAGATTAGCCTATTTCGCATCAAGTTTCATGCAGTAACGAAACAATCCAAAATGCACCCAAACAATACAAAACGCACCAATTCATGAGTTTAGCGTCCAATGGGGTGGATCGGGTGTGTTCATTGCGAAAAACTCCGATGCGATTTCGTGGCACGAACTTCTTCATTAATTGCACCAGTTCAACCTGTTTTGCACCGAGTTTCGTGAAATAACGAAACATTGCCAAATGCACCGACACACTACGAAATGCTCCAGAACATGAGTTTGGTTCCAATGGGGTGGATCGAGTGCGTTCTTTGCGAAAAATTCTGATGCGACTTTATGGCACAAACTTGTGCATTAATTGCACCAGTTCAACCCGTTTTGCACCGAGTTTCATGTAGTAACAAAACATTGACAAATGCACCCAAACACTACGAAACGAACCAATACATGAGTTTAGGGTCCAATGGGGTGGATCGGGGGTGTTCATTGTGAAAAAATACGATAAGATTTCGTACCACGAATTTTTGCATTATGTTCAACCCGTTTTGTACCAAGTTTTGCGTAGTAACGAAACAAATCCAAAATGCACCCAAACAGTACGAAACAAACCAATACTTGAGTTTAGGGTCCAATGGGGTGGATCGCATGCGTTCGTTGCCAAAAATTCCGATGCGAGTTCATGGCACGAACTTTTGCAATAATTGCACTAGATTAGCCTATTTCGCATCAAGTTTCATGCAGTAACGAAACAATCCAAAATGCACCCAAACAATACAAAACGCACCAATTCATGAGTTTAGCGTCCAATGGGGTGGATCGGGTGTGTTCATTGCGAAAAACTCCGATGCGATTTCGTGGCACGAACTTCTTCATTAATTGCACCAGTTCAACCTGTTTTGCACCGAGTTTCGTGAAATAACGAAACATTGCCAAATGCACCGACACACTACGAAATGCTCCAGAACATGAGTTTGGTTCCAATGGGGTGGATCGAGTGCGTTCTTTGCGAAAAATTCTGATGCGACTTTATGGCACAAACTTGTGCATTAATTACACCAGTTCAACCCGTTTTGCACCGAGTTTCATGTAGTACAAAACATTGACAAATGCACCCAAACACTACGAAACGAACCAATACATGAGTTTAGGGTCCAATGGGGTGGATCGGGGGTGTTCATTGTGAAAAAATACGATAAGATTTCGTACCACGAATTTTTGCATTTATGTTCAACCCGTTTTGTACCAAGTTTTGTGTAGTAACGAAACAAATCCAAAATGTACCCAAACAGTATGAAACACACCAATACTACAGTTTAGGGTCCAATGGGGAGGATCGGGTGTGTTTGTTGCAAAAAATTCCAATGCGACTTCATGGCACAAACTTGTGCCTTAATTGCACCAGTTCAACCCATTTTCCATCGAGTTCCGTGTAGTAATGAAACATTGCCAAATGCACCGAAACAGTACGAAATGCTCTAGAACATGAGTTTGGTTCCAATTGGGTGGATCGAGTGCGTTCTTTGCGAAAAATTCCGATGCGACTTTATGGCACAAACTTGTGCATTAATTGCACAGTTCAACCCGTTTTGCACCGAGTTTCATGTAGTAACGAAACATGACAAATGCACCCAAACACTACGAAAACGCACCAAAACATGAGTTTTGGGTCCAATGGGGTGGATCGCATGCGTTCGTTGCCAAAAATTCCGATGCGAGTTCGTGGCACGAACTTTTGCAATAATTGCACCAGTTTAGCCTATTTCGCATCAAGTTTCATGCAGTAATGAAACAATCCAAAATGCACCCAAACAATACAAAACGCACCAATTCATGAGTTTAGCGTCCAATGGGGTGGATCGGGTGTGTTCATTGCGAAAAACTCCGATGCGATTTCGTGGCACGAACTTCTTCATTAATTGCACCAGTTCAACCTGTTTTGCACCGAGTTTCGTGAAATAACAAAACATTGCCAAATGCACCGACACACTACGAAATGCTCTAGAACATGAGTTGGTTCCAATGGGGTGGATCGAGTGCGTTCTTTGCGAAAAATTCTGATGCGACTTTATGGCACAAACTTGTGCATTAATTACACCAGTTCAACCCGTTTTGCACCGAGTTTCATGTAGTAACAAAACATTGACAAATGCACCCAAACACTACGAAACGAACCAATACATGAGTTTAGGGTCCAATGGGGTGGATCGGGGGTGTTCATTGTGAAAAAATACGATAAGATTTCGTACCACGAATTTTTGCATTTATGTTCAACCCGTTTGTACCAAGTTTTGTGTAGTAACGAAACAAATCCAAAATGTACCCAAACAGTATGAAACACACCAATACTACAGTTTAGGGTCCAATGGGG
>NW_024376578.1:0-41748 GCF_016808335.1 Panicum virgatum
CCAAAAGGTTATGCACCCAAATGGTACAACACACCAAAATGTTAGTTTAGGTCTAATGGGGAGGATTGGTGCGTTCGTTGCAAAAAAATTCCAATGTGACTTCATGGCACGAACTTTTGCACTAGTTCGGCCCGTTTTGCACCGAGTTTCGTAAGGCAAACCAAACGGCCCCGAATGCACCCATAGTATGAAATGCACCAAAACATCAGTTTAGGGTCTAATGGGGTGGATTGGGTGTGTTCGTTGTGAAAACTTCCGACGCGAATTCGTGGCACGAACTTTTGCACTAGTTCGGCCCGTTTTGCCCGAGTTTCGTAAGGCAACCAAACGGCCCCGAATGCACCCAAATAGTATGAAACGCACCAAAACGTCAGTTTAGGGTCTAATGGGGTGGATCGGGTGTGTTCGTTGGGAAAACTTTCGACTCGACTTCATGGCACGAACTTTTGCACTAGTTCGGCCCGTTGTGCACCAAGTTTCGTAAGGCAAGCAAAAGGTCCCGAATGCACCCAAATGGTACGAAACGCACCAAAACATCAGTTTAGGGTCTAATGGGATGATCGGGTACGTTCATTGCAAAAAATTCCGACGTGACTTCATCGCACGACCTTTTGCACTAGTTCGGCCCGTTTTGCACCGAGTTTCGTAAGGCAACCAAACGGTCTCGAATGCACCCAAACGGTACGTATCGTCCCAAAACGTCAGTTTAGGGTCCAATGGGGTTGATCGGGTGCGTTCGTTGTCAAAAATTCTGACGTGACTTCATGGCACGAACTTTTGCACTAGTTCGGCCTGTTTTGCACCGAGTTTCGTAAGGCAACCAAACAGCCCCGAATGCACCCATAGTATGAAATGCACCAAACATCTGTTTAGGGTCTAATGGGGTGGATTGGGTGTGTTCATTGTGAAAACTTCCAACGCGACTTCGCGGCACGAACTTTTGCACTAGTTCGGCCCGTTTTGCACCGAGTTTTGTAAAGCCACCAAACGGTCCCGGATGCACCAAAATAGTTCGACACAGACCAAAATGTCGGTTTAGGGTCCAATGGGGTGGATCGGTTGCGTTCGTTGCGAAAAATTCCGACGCGACTTCGTGGCACGAACTTTTGCACTAGTTCGGCCCGTTTCGCACCGAGTTTCGTAAGGCAACCAAACGGTGCCGAATGCACCCAAATAATATGAAATGCACCAAAACGACAGTTTAGGGTCTAATGGGGTGGATTGGTTGCGTTCGTTGTGAAAAATTCCGACGCGACTTTGTGGCACGAACTTATGCACTAGTTCGGCCCGTTTTGCACCGAGTTTCGTAAGGCAACCAAAAGGTTATGCACCCAAATGGTACGAAACACACCAAAACGTTAGTTTGGGTCTAATGGGGAGGATCGGGTGCGTTCGTTGCAAAAAAATTCCAATGTGACTTCATGGCACGAACTTTTGCACTAGTTCGGCCCGTTTTGCACCGAGTTTCGTAAGGCAACCAAACGGCCCCGAATGCACCCATAGTATGAAATGCACCAAAACATCAGTTTAGGGTCTAATGGGGTGGATTGGGTGTGTTCGTTGTGAAAACTTCCGACGCGAATTCGTGGCACGAACTTTTGCACTAGTTCGGCCCGTTTTGCACCGAGTTTCGTAAGGCAACCAAACGGCCCCGAATGCACCCAAATAGTATGAAACGCACCAAAACGTCAGTTTAGGGTCTAATGGGGTGGATCGGGTGTATTCGTTGGGAAAACTTTCGACGCGACTTCATGGCACGAACTTTTGCACTAGTTCGGCCCGTTGTGCACCGAGTTTCGTAGGGCAAGCAAAAGGTTCCGAATGCACCCAAATGGTACGAAACGCACCAAAACGTCAATTTAGGGTCTAATGGGGATGATCGGGTACGTTCATTGCAAAAAATTCCGACGTGACTTCATGGCACGAACTTTTCCACTAGTTCGGCCCGTTTTGCACCGAGTTTCGTAAGGCAACCAAACGGTGCCGAATGCACCCAAATTGTACAAACGCACCAAAATGTCAATTTAGGGTCCAATGGGGTGGATTGGGTGCGTTCGTTGCGAAAAATTCTGACGCGACTTCGTGGCACGACCTTTTGCACTAGTTCGGCCCGTTTTGCACCGAGTTTCGTAAGGCAACCAAACGGTCTCGAATGCACACAAACGGTACGTATCATGCCAAAACGTCAGTTTAGGGTCCAATGGGGTTGATCGGGTGCGTTCGTTATGAAAAATTCCGACGCGACTTCATGGCACGAGCTTTTGCACTAGTTCGGCCCGTTGTGCACCGAGTTTCGAAAGGCAACCAAACAGTCCCGAATGCATCCAAAATAGTATGAAACGCACCAAAATGTCAGTTTAGGGTCTAATGGGGTGGATCGGGTGCGTTTGTTGCAAAAAATTCTGAAGCGACTTCGTGGCACAAACTTTTGCACTAGTTCGGCCTGTTTCGCACCGAGTTTCGTAAGGCAACCAAACGGTTCCGAATGCACCAAATAATATGAAATGCCCCAAAATGACAGTTTAGGGTCTAATGGGGTGGATTGATTGCGTTTGTTGTGAAAAATTCCGACGCGACTTCGTGGCACGACCTTATGCACTAATTCGGCCCGTTTTGCACCGAGTTTCGTAAGGAAACCAAAAGGTTATGCACCCAAATGGTACGAAACGCACCAAAACGTTAGTTTTAGTCTAATAGGGAGGATCGGGTGCGTTCGTTGCAAAAAAATTCCGACGTGACTTCATGGCACGAACTTTTGCACTAGTTCGGCCCGTTGTGCACTGAGTTTTGTAAGGCAACCAAACAGCCCCGAATGCGCCCAAATAGTACAAAATGCACCAAAACGTCAGTTTAGGGTCTAATGGGGTGGATTGGGAGCGTTCGTTGTGAAAAATTCCGACGCGACTTCGTTTCACGAACTTTTGCACTAGATCGGCCCGTTTTGCACCGAGTTTCGTAAGGCAACCAAAAGGTTCCGAATGCACCCAAATGGTACGAAACGCACCAAAACGTCAGTTTAGGGTCCAATGGGGCGGATCGGGTGCGTTCGTTGCAAAAAATTCCGATGCGACATCGTGGCACGAACTTTTGTACTAGTTCGGCCCGTTCTACACTGAGTTTGGTAAGGCAACCAAACAGCCCCAAATGCACCCAAATAGTACGAAACACACCAAAACGTCAATTTAGGGTCTAATGGGGTGGATCGGGTGCGTTCGTTGAGAAAAATTTCGACGCGACTTCATGGCACGAACTTTTGCACTAGTTCGGCCCGTTTTGTACCGAGTTTCATAAGGCAACCAAACGGTCCCGAATGCACCCAAATAGTACGAAACACACCAAAATGTCAGTTTAGGGTCTAATGGGGTGGATCGGGTGCGTTCGTTGCGAAAAATTCTGACGCGACTTCGTGGCACAAACTTTTGCACTAGTTCGGCCCGTTTCGCACCGAGTTTCGTAAGGCAACCAAACGGTCCCGAATGCACCCAAATAATATGGAATGCAACAAAACGACAGTTTAGGGTCTAATGGGGTGGATTGGTTGCGTTGGTTGCGAAAAATTCCGATGCGACTTCGTGGCACGAACTTATGCACTAGTTCGGCCCGTTTTGCACCGAGTTTCGTAAGGCAACCAAAAGGTTATGCACCCAAATGGTACGAAACGCACCAAAACGTTAGTTTAGGGTCTAATGGGGAGGATCGGGTGCGTTCGTTGCAAAAAATTCCAATGTGACTTCATGGCACGAACTTTTGCACTAGTTCGGCCCGTTTTGCACCGAGTTTCGTAAGGCAACCAAACGGCCCCGAATGCACCCATAGTATGAAATGCACCAAAACATCAGTTTAGGGTCTAATGGGGTGGATTGGGTGTGTTCGTTGTGAAAACTTCCGACGCGAATTCGTGGCACGAACTTTTGCACTAGTTCGGCCCGTTTTGCACCGAGTTTCGTAAGGCAACCAAACGGCCCCGAATGCACCCAAATAGTATGAAACGCACCAAAACGTCAGTTTAGGGTCTAATGGGGTGGATCGGGTGTGTTCGTTGGGAAAACTTTCGACGCGACTTCATGGCACGAACTTTTGCACTAGTTCGGCCCGTTGTGCACCAAGTTTCGTAAGGCAAGCAAAAGGTCCCGAATGCACCCAAATGGTACGAAACGCACCAAAACATCAGTTTAGGGTCTAATGGGGATGATCGGGTACGTTCATTGCAAAAAATTCCGACGTGACTTCATCGCACGAACTTTTGCACTAGTTCGGCCCGTTTTACACCAAGTTTCGTAAGGCAACCAAACGGTGCCGAATGCACCCAAATTGTACAAAACGCACCAAAATGTCAATTTAGGGTCCAATGCGGTGGATCGAGTGCGTTCGTTGTCAAAAATTCCGAAGCGACTTCATGGCACGAACTTTTGCACTAGTTCGGCCCGTTGTGCACCAAGTTTCGTAAGGCAAGCAAAAGGTCCCGAATGCACCCAAATGGTACGAAACGCACCAAAACATCAGTTTAGGGTCTAATGGGGATGATCGGGTACGTTCATTGCAAAAAATTCCGACGTGACTTCATCGCACGAACTTATGCACTAGTTCGGCCCGTTTTACACCAAGTTTCGTAAGGCAACCAAACGGTGCCGAATGCACCCAAATTGTACAAAACGCACCAAAATGTCAATTTAGGGTCCAATGCGGTTGATCGGGTGCGTTCGTTGTGAAAAATTCCGAAGCGACTTCGTGGCACGAACTTTTGCACTAGTTCGGCCCGTTGTGCACCGAGTTTCGAAAGGCAACCAAACAGTCCTGAATGCACCCAAAATTGTACGAAACGCACCAAAATGTCAGTTTAGGGTCTAATGGGGTGGATCGGGTGCGTTCGGTGCGAAAAATTCTGACGCGACTTCGTTGCACAAACTTTTGCACTAGTTCGGCCCGTTTCGCACCGAGTTTCGTAAGGCAACCAAACGGTGCCGAATGCACCCAAATAATATGAAATGCACCAAAACGACAGTTTAGGGTCTAATGGGTTGGATTGGTTGCGTTCGTTGTGAAAAATTCCGACGCGACTTCGTGGCACAAACTTATGCACTAGTTCGGCCCGTTTTGCATCGAGTTTCGTAAGGAAACCAAAAGGTTATGCACCCAAATGGTACGAAACACACCAAAATGTTAGTTTTGGGTCTAATGGGGAGGATTGGGTGCGTTCGTTGCAAAAAAATTCCAATGTGACTTCATGGCACGAACTTTTGCACTAGTTCGGCCCGTTTTGCACCGAGTTTCGTAAGGCAACCAAACGGCCCCGAATGCACCCATAGTATGAAATGCACCAAAACATCAGTTTAGTGTCTAATGGGGTGGATTGGGTGTGTTCGTTGTGAAAACTTCCGACGCGAATTCGTGGCACGAACTTTTGCACTAGTTCGGCCCGTTTTGCACCGAGTTTCGTAAGGCAACCAAACGGCCCCGAATGCACCCAAATAGTATGAAACGCACCAAAACGTCAGTTTAGGGTCTAATGGGGTGGATCGGGTGTGTTCGTTGGGAAAACTTTCGACGCGACTTCATGGCACGAACTTTTGCACTAGTTCGGCCCGTTGTGCACCAAGTTTCGTAAGGCAAGCAAAAGGTCCCGAATGCACCCAAATGGTACGAAACGCACCAAAACATCAGTTTAGGGTCTAATGGGGATGATCGGGTACGTTCATTGCAAAAAATTCCGACGTGACTTCATCGCACGACCTTTTGCACTAGTTCGGCCCGTTTTGCACCGAGTTTCGTAAGGCAACCAAACGGTCTCGAATGCACCCAAACGGTACGTATCGTCCCAAAACGTCAGTTTAGGGTCCAATGGGGTTGATCGGGTGCGTTCGTTGTCAAAAATTCCGACGTGACTTCATGGCACGAACTTTTGCACTAGTTCGGCCTGTTTTGCACCGAGTTTCGTAAGGCAACCAAACGGCCCCGAATGCACCCATAGTATGAAATGCACCAAAACATCTGTTTAGGGTCTAATGGGGTGGATTGGGTGTGTTCATTGTGAAAACTTCCAACGCGACTTCGCGGCACGAACTTTTGCACTAGTTCGGCCCGTTTTGCACCGAGTTTTGTAAAGCCACCAAACGGTCCCGGATGCACCAAAATAGTTCGACACACACCAAAATGTCGGTTTAGGGTCCAATGGGGTGGATCGGGTGCGTTCGTTGCGAAAAATTCCGACGCGACTTCGTGGCACGAACTTTTGCACTAGTTCGGCCCGTTGTGCACCGAGTTTCGTAAGGCAACCAAACGGTCCCGAATGCACCCAAATAATATGAAATGCACCAAAACGACAGTTTATGGTCTAATGGGGTGGATTGGTTGCGTTCGTTGCGAAAAATTCCGACGCGACTTCGTGGCACGACCTTATGCACTAATTCGGCCCGTTTTGCACCGAGTTTGGTAAGGAAACCAAAAGGTTATGCACCCAAATGGTACGAAACGCACCAAAACGTTAGTTTTGGTCTAATAGGGAGGATCGGGTGCGTTCGTTGCAAAAATATTCTGACGTGACTTCATGGCACGAACTTTTGCACTAGTTCGGCCCGTTGTGCACCGAGTTTTGTAAGGCAACCAAACAGCCCCGAATGCACCCAAATAGTACAAAATGCACCAAAACGTCAGTTTAGGGTCTAATGGGGTGGATTGGGAGCGTTCGTTGTGAAAAAATTCCGACGCGACTTCGTTTCACGAACTTTTGCACTAGATCGGCCCGTTTTGCTCCGAGTTTCGTAAGGCAACCAAAAGGTTCCGAATGCACCCAAATGGTACGAAACGCACCAAAACGTCAGTTTAGGGTCCAATGGGGGTGGATCGGGTGCGTTCGTTGCAAAAAATTCCGACGCGACTTCGTGGTACGAATTTTTGTACTAGTTCGGTCCGTTGTACACTGAGTTTGGTAAGGCAACCAAACAGCCCCGAATGCACCCAAATAGTACAAAATGCACCAAAACGTCAGTTTAGGGTCTAATGGGGTGGATTGGGAGTGTTCATTGTGAAAAATTCCGACGCGACTTCGTTTCATGAACTTTTGCACTAGATCGGCCCGTTTTGCACCGAGTTTCGTAAGGCAACCAAAAGGTTCCGAATGCATCCAAATTGTACGAAACGCACCAAAACGTCAGTTTAGGGTCCAATGGGGTGGATCGGGTGCGTTCGTTGCAAAAAATTCCGACGCGACTTCGTGGCACGAACTTTTGCACTAGTTCGGCCCGTTTCGCACCGAGTTTCGTAAGGCAACCAAACGGTCCCGAATGCACCCAAATAATATGAAATGCACCAAAACGACAGTTTAGGGTCTAATGGGGTGGATTGGTTGCGTTCGTTGTGAAAAATTCCGACGCGACTTCGTGGCACGAACTTATGCACTACTTCGGCCCGTTTTGCACCGAGTTTCGTAAGGCAACCAAAAGGTTATGCACCCAAATGGTACAAAACACACCAAAACGTTAGTTTTGGGTCTAATGGGGAGGATCGGGTGCGTTCGTTGCAAAAAAATTCCGATGTGACTTCATGGCACGAACTTTTGCACTAGTTCGGCCCGTTTTGTACCGAGTTTCGTAAGGCAACCAAACGGCCCCGAATGCACCCAAAGTATGAAATGCACCAAAACATCAGTTTAGGGTCTAATGGGGTGGATTGGGTGTGTTCATTGTGAAAACTTCCGACGCGAATTCGTGGCACGAACTTTTGCACTAGTTTGGCCCGTTTTGCACCGAGTTTCGTAAGGCAAGCAAAAGGTCCCGAATGCACCCAAATGGTACGAAACGCACCAAAACATCAGTTTAGGGTCTAACAGGGATGATCGGGTACGTTCGTTTCAAAAAATTCCGACGTGACATCATGGCACGAACTTTTGCAATAGTTCGGCCCGTTTTGCACCAAGTTTCGTAAGGCAACCAAACGGTGCCGAATGCACCCAAATTGTACAAAAGGCACCAAAACGTCAATTTAGGGTCCAATGGGGTGGATCGGGTGCGTTCGTTGCGAAAAATTCTGACGCGACTTCGTGGCATGACCTTTTGCACTAGTTCGGCCCGTTTTGCACCGAGTTTCGTAAGGCAACCAAACGGTCTCGAATGCATCCAAACGGTACGTATCGTGCCAAAACGTCAGTTTAGGGTCCAATGGGGTTGATCGGGTGCGTTCGTTGTGAAAAATTCCGAAGCGACTTCGTGGCACGAACTTTTGCACTAGTTCGGCCCGTTGTGCACCGAGTTTCGAAAGGCAACCAAACAGTCCTGAATGCACCCAAAATTGTACGAAACGCGCCAAAATGTCAGTTTAGGGTCTAATGGGGTGGATCGGGTGCGTTCGTTGCGAAAAATTCTGACGCGACTTCGTGGCACAAACTTTTGCACTAGTTCGGCCCGTTTTGCATCGAGTTTCGTAAGGCAACCAAAAGGTTATGCACCCAAATGGTACGAAACACACCAAAACGTTAGTTTTGGGTCTAATGGGGAGGATTGGGTGCGCTCGTTGCAAAAAAATTCCAATGTGACTTCATGGCACGAACTTTTGCACTAGTTCGGCCCGTTTTGCACCGAGTTTCGTAAGGCAACCAAACGGCCCCGAATGCACCCATAGTATGAAATGCACCAAAACATCAGTTTAGGGTCTAATGGGGTGGATTGGGTGTGTTCGTTGTGAAAACTTCCGACGCGAATTCGTGGCACGAACTTTTGCACTAGTTCGGCCCGTTTTGCACCGAGTTTCGTAAGGCAACCAAACGGCCCCGAATGCACCCAAATAGTATGAAACGCACCAAAACGTCAGTTTAGGGTCTAATGGGGTGGATCGGGTGTGTTCGTTGGGAAAACTTTCGACGCGACTTCATGGCACGAACTTTTGCACTAGTTCGGCCCGTTGTGCACCAAGTTTCGTAAGGCAAGCAAAAGGTCCCGAATGCACCCAAATGGTACGAAACGCACCAAAACATCAGTTTAGGGTCTAATGGGGATGATCGGGTATGTTCATTGCAAAAAATTCCGACGTGACTTCATCGCACGAACTTTTGCACTAGTTCGGCCCGTTTTACACCAAGTTTCGTAAGGCAACCAAACGGTGCCGAATGCACCCAAATTGTACAAAACGCACCAAAATGTCAATTTAGGGTCCAATGCGGTGGATCGAGTGCGTTCGTTGCGAAAAATTCTGACGCGACTTCGTGGCACGACCTTTTGCACTAGTTCGGCCCGTTTTGCACCGAGTTTCGTAAGGCAACCAAACGGTCTCGAATGCACCCAAACGGTACGTATCGTCCCAAAACGTCAGTTTAGGGTCCAATGGGGTTGATCGGGTGCGTTCATTGTCAAAAATTCCGACGCGACTTCGTGGCACGAGCTTTTGCACTAGTTCGGCCCGTTGTGCACCGAGTTTCGAAAGGCAACCAAACAGTCCCGAATGCATCCAAAATAGTACGAAACGCACAAAAATGTCAGTTTAGGGTCTAATGGGGTGGATCGGGTGCGTTCGTTGCGAAAAATTCTGACGCGACTTCGTGGCACAAACTTTTGCACTAGTTCGGCCTGTTTCGCACCCAGTTTCGTAAGGCAACCAAACGGTCCCGAATGCACCCAAATAATATGAAATGCACCAAAACGACAGTTTAGGGTCTAATGGGGTGGATTGGTTGCGTTCGTTGTGAAAAATTCCGACGCGACTTCGTGGGACGACCTTATGCACTAATTCGGCCCGTTTTGCACCGAGTTTCGTAAGGAAACCAAAAGGTTATGCACCCAATTGGTACGAAACGCACCAAAACGTTATTTTTGGTCTAATAGGGAGGATCGGGTGCGTTTGTTGCAAAAAAATTCCGACGTGACTTCATGGCACGAACTTTGGCACTAGTTCGGCCCGTTGTGCACCGAGTTTTGTAAGGCAACCAAACAGCCCCGAATGCACCCAAATAGTACAAAATGCACCAAAATGTCAGTTTAGGGTCTAATGGGGTGGATTGGGAGCGTTCGTTGTGTAAAATTCCGACGCGACTTCGTTTCACGAACTTTTGCACTAGATCGGCCCGTTTTGCACCGAGTTTCGTAAGGCAACCAAAAGGTTCCGAATGCACCCAAATGGTACGAAACTGCACCAAAACGTCAGTTTAGGGTCCAATGGGGTGGATCGGGTGCGTTCGTTGCAAGAAATTCCGACGCGACTTCGTGGCACGAACTTTTGTACTAGTTCGGTCCGTTGTACACTGAGTTTGGTAAGGCAACCAAACAGCCCCGAATGCACCCAAATAGTACAAAATGCACCAAAACGTCAGTTTAGGGTCTAATGGGGTGGATTGGGAGCGTTCGTTGTGAAAAATTCCGACGCGACTTCGTTTCACGAACTTTTGCACTAGATCGGCCCGTTTTGCACCGAGTTTCGTAAGGCAACCAAAAGGTTCCGAATGCACCCAAATGGTACGAAACGCACCAAAACGTCAGTTTAGGGTCCAATGGGGTGGATCGGGTGCGTTCGTTGCAAAAAATTCCGACGCGACTTCGTGGCACGAACTTTTGTACTAGTTCGGTCCGTTGTACACTGAGTTTGGTAAGGCAACCAAACAGCCCCGAATGCACCCAAATAGTACAAAATGCACCAAAACGTCAGTTTAGGGTCTAATGGGGTGGATTGGGAGCGTTCGTTGTGAAAAATTCCGACGCGGCTTCGTTTCACGAACTTTTGCACTAGATCGGCCCGTTTTGCACCGAGTTTCGTAAGGCAACCAAAAGGTTCCGAATGCATCCAAATTGTACGAAACGCACCAAAACGTCAGTTTAGGGTCCAATGGGGTGGATCGGGTGCGTTCGTTGCAAAAAATTCCGACGCGACTTCGTGGCACGAACTTTTGCACTAGTTCGGCCCGTTTCGCACCGAGTTTCGTAAGGCACCCAAACGGTCCCGAATACACCCAAATAATTTGAAATGCACCAAAACGACAGTTTAGGGTCTAATGGGGTGGATTGGTTGCGTTCGTTGTGAAAAATTCCGACGCGACTTCGTGGCACGAACTTATGCACTAGTTCGGCCCGTTTTGCACCGAGTTTCGTAAGGCAACCAAAAGGTTATGCACCCAAATGGTACGAAACACACCAAAACGTTAGTTTTGGGTCTAATGGGGAGGATCGGGTGCGTTCGTTGCAAAAAAAATTCCGATGTGACTTCATGGCACAAACTTTTGCACTAGTTCGGCCCGTTTTGTACCGAGTTTCGTAAGGCAACCAAACGGCCCCGAATGCACCCATAGTATGAAATGCACCAAAACATCAGTTTAGGGTCTAATGGGGTGGATTGGGTGTGTTCATTGTGAAAACTTCCGACGCGAATTCATGGCACGAACTTTTGCACTAGTTTGGCCCGTTTTGCACCGAGTTTCGTAAGGCAAGCAAAAGGTCCCGAATACACCCAAATGGTACGAAACGCACCAAAACGTCAGTTTAGGGTCTAACGGGGATGATCGGGTATGTTCGTTTCAAAAAATTCCGACGCGACTTCATGGCACGAACTTTTGCACTAGTTCGGCCCGTTGTGCACCGAGTTTCGTAAGGCAAGCAAAAGGTCCCGAATGCACCCAAATTGTACAAAACGCACCAAAACGTCAATTTAGGGTCCAATGGGGTGGATCGGGTGCATTCGTTGCAAAAAATTCTGACGCGACTTCGTGGCACGACCTTTTGCACTAGTTCGGCCCGTTTTGCACCGAGTTTCGTAAGGCAACCAAACGGTCTCGAATGCATCCAAACGGTACAGTATCGTGCCAAAACGTCAGTTTAGGGTCCAATGGGGTTGATCGGGTGCGTTCGTTGTGAAAAATTCCGAAGCGACTTCGTGGCACGAACTTTTGCACTAGTTCGGCCCGTTGTGCACCGAGTTTCGAAAGGCAACCAAACAGTCCTGAATGCACCCAAAATAGTACGAAACGCACCAAAATGTCAGTTTAGGGTCTAATGGGGTGGATCGGGTGCGTTCGTTGCGAAAAATTCTGACGCGACTTCGTGGCACAAACTTTTGCACTAGTTCGGCCCGTTTCGCACCGAGTTTCGTAAGGCAACCAAACGGTGCCGAATGCACCCAAATAATATGAAATGCACCAAAACGACAGTTTAGGGTCTAATGGGGTGGATTGGTTGCGTTTGTTGTGAAAAATTCCGACGCGACTTCGTGGCACGAACTTATGCACTAGTTCGGCCCGTTTTGCACCGAGTTTCGTAAGGCAACCAAAAGGTTATGCACCCAAATGGTACGAAACACACCAAAACGTTAGTTTTGGGTCTAATGGGGAGGATCGGGTGCGTTCGTTGCAAAAAAATTCCAATGTGACTTCATGGCACGAACTTTTGCACTAGTTCGGCCCGTTTTGCACCGAGTTTCGTAAGGCAACCAAACGGCCCCGAATGCACCCATAGTCTGAAATGCACCAAAACATCAGTTTAGGGTCTAATGGGGTGGATTGGGTGTGTTCGTTGTGAAAACTTCCGACGCGAATTCGTGGCACGAACTTTTGCACTAGTTCGGCCCGTTTTGCACCGAGTTTCGTAAGGCAATCAAACGGCCCCGAATGCACCCAAATAGTATGAAACGCACCAAAACGTCAGTTTAGGGTCTAATGGGGTGGATCGGGTGTGTTCGTTGGGAAAACTTTCGACGCGACTTCATGGCACGAACTTTTGCACTAGTTCGGCCCGTTGTGCACCGAGTTTCGTAAGGCAAGCAAAAGGTCCCGAATGCACCCAAATGGTACGAAACACAACAAAACGTCAGTTTAGGGTCTAATGGGGATGATCGGGTACGTTCATTGCAAAAAATTCCGACGTGACTTCATGGCACGAACTTTTGCACTAGTTCGGCCCGTTTTGCACCGAGTTTCGTAAGGCAACCAAACAGTGCCGAATGCACCCAAATTGTACAAAACGAACAAAAATGTCAATTTAGGGTACAATGTGGTGGATCGGGTGCGTTCGTTGCGAAAAATTCTGACGCGACTTCGTGGCACGACCTTTTTGCACTAGTTCGGCCCGTTTTGCACCGAGTTTCGTAAGGCAACCAAACGGTCTCGAATGCACCCAAATGGTACGTATCGTGCCAAAACGTCAGTTTAGGGTCCAATGGGGTTGATCGGGTGCGTTCGTTGTCAAAAATTCCGACGCGACTTCGTGGCACGAGCTTTTGCACTAGTTCGGCCCGTTGTGCACCGAGTTTCGAAAGGCAACCAAAGAGTCCCGAATGCATCCAAAATAGTACGAAACGCACAAAAATGTCAGTTTAGGGTCTAATGGGGTGGATCGGGTGCGTTCGTTGCGAAAAATTCTGACGCGACTTCGTGGCACAAACTTTTGCACTAGTTCGGCCTGTTTCGCACCCAGTTTCGTAAGGCAACCAAACGGTCCCGAATGCACCCAAATAATATGAAATGCACCAAAATGACAGTTTAGGGTCTAATGGGGTGGATTCGTTGCGTTCGTTGTGAAAAATTCCGACGCGACTTCGTGGGACGACCTTATGCACTAATTCGGCCCGTTTTGCACCGAGTTTCGTAAGGAAACCAAAAGGTTATGCACCCAAATGGTACGAAACGCACCAAAACGTTAGTTTTGGTCTAATAGGGAGGATCGGGTGCGTTCGTTGCAAAAAAATTCCGACGTGACTTCATGGCACGAATTTTTGCACTAGTTCGGCCCGTTGTGCACCGAGTTTTGTAAGGCAACCAAACAGCCCCGAATGCACCCAAATAGTACAAAATGCACCAAAACGTCAGTTTAGGGTCTAATGGGGTGGATTGGGAGCGTTCGTTGTGAAAAATTCCTGACGCGACTTCGTTTCACGAACTTTTGCACTAGATCGGCCCGTTTTGCACCGAGTTTCGTAAGGCAACCAAAAGGTTCCGAATGCACCCAAATGGTACGAAACGCACCAAAACGTCAGTTTAGGGTCCAATGGGGTGGATCGGGTGCGTTCGTTGCAAAAAATTCCGACGCGACTTCGTGGCACGAACTTTTGTACTAGTTCGGTCCGTTGTACACTGAGTTTGGTAAGGCAACCAAACAGCCCCGAATGCACCCAAATAGTACAAAATGCACCAAAACGTCAGTTTAGGGTCTAATGGGGTGGATTGGGAGCGTTCGTTGTGAAAAATTCCGACGCGACTTCGTTTCACGAACTTTTGCACTAGATCGGCCCGTTTTGCACCGAGTTTCGTAAGGCAACCAAAAGGTTCCGAATGCATCCAAATTGTACGAAACGCACCAAAACGTCAGTTTAGGGTCCAATGGGGTGGATCGGGTGCGTTCGTTGCAAAAAATTCCGACGCGACTTCGTGGCACGAACTTTTGTACTAGTTCGGTCCGTTGTACACTGAGTTTGGTAAGGCAACCAAACAGCCCCGAATGCACCCAAATAGTGCAAAATGCACCAAAACGTCAGTTTAGGGTCTAATGGGGTGGATTGGGAGCGTTCGTTGTGAAAAATTCCGACGCGACTTCGTTTCACGAACTTTTGCACTAGATCGGCCCGTTTTGCACTGAGTTTCGTAAGGCAACCAAAAGGTTCCGAATGCATCCAAATTGTACGAAACACACCAAAACGTCAGTTTGGGGTCCAATGGGGTGGATCGGGTGCGTTCGTTGCAAAAAAATTCCGATGTGATTTCATGGCACGAACTTTTGCACTAGTTCGGCCCGTTTTGTACCGAGTTTCGTAAGGCAACCAAACGGCCCCGAATGCACCCATAGTATGAAATGCACCAAAACATCAGTTTAGGGTCTAATGGGGTGGATTGGGTGTGTTCATTGTGATAACTTCCGACGCAAATTCATGGCACGAACTTTTGCACTAGTTTGGCCCGTTTTGCACCGAGTTTCGTAAGGCAAGCAAAAGGTCCCGAATACACCCAAATGGTACGAAACGCACCAAAACGTCAGTTTAGGGTCTAAGGGGGATGATTGGGTACGTTCGTTTCAAAAAATTCCGACGCGACTTCATGGCACGAACTTTTGCACTAGTTCGGCCCGTTGTGCACCGAGTTTCGTAAGGCAAGCAAAAGGTCCCGAATGCACCCAAATTGTACAAAACGCACCAAAACGTCAATTTAGGGTCCAATGGGGTGGATCGTGTGCATTCGTTGCAAAAAATTCTGACGCGACTTCGTGGCACGACCTTTTGCACTAGTTCGGCCCGTTTTGCACCGAGTTTCGTAAGGCAACCAAACGGTCTCGAATGCATCCAAACGGTACGTATCGTGCCAAAACGTCAGTTTAGGGTCCAATGGGGTTGATCGGGTGCGTTCGTTGTGAAAAATTCCGAAGCGACTTCGTGGCACGAACTTTTGCACTAGTTCGGCCCGTTGTGCAAAGAGTTTCGAAAGGCAACCAAACAGTCCTGAATGCACCCAAAATAGTACGAAACGCACCAAAATGTCAGTTTAGGGTCTAATGGGGTGGATCGGGTGCGTTCGTTGCGAAAAATTGTGACGCGACTTCGTGGCACAAACTTTTGCACTAGTTCGGCCCGTTTCGCACCGAGTTTCGTAAGGCAACCAAACGGTGCCGAATGCACCCAAATAATATGAAATGCACCAAAACGACAGTTTAGGGTCTAATGGGGTGGATTGGTTGCGTTCGTTGTGAAAAATTCCGACGCGACTTCGTGGCACGAACTTATGCACTAGTTCGGCCCGTTTTGCACCGAGTTTCGTAAGGCAACCAAAAGGTTATGCACCCAAATGGTACGAAACACACCAAAACGTTAGTTTTGGGTCTAATGGGGAGGATCGGGTGCGTTCGTTGCAAAAAAATTCCAATGTGACTTCATGGCACGAACTTTTGCACTAGTTCGGCCCGTTTTGCACCGAGTTTCGTAAGGCAACCAAACGGCCCCGAATGCACCCATAGTCTGAAATGCACCAAAACATCAGTTTAGGGTCTAATGGGGTGGATTGGGTGTGTTCGTTGTGAAAACTTCCGACGCGAATTCGTGGCACGAACTTTTGCACTAGTTCGGCCCGTTTTGCACCGAGTTTCGTAAGGCAACCAAACGGCCCCGAATGCACCCAAATAGTATGAAACGCACCAAAACGTCAGTTTAGGGTCTAATGGGGTGGATCGGGTGTGTTCGTTGGGAAAACTTTCGACGCGACTTCATGGCACGAACTTTTGCACTAGTTCGGCCCGTTGTGCACCGAGTTTCGTAAGGCAAGCAAAGGTCCCGAATGCACCCAAATGGTACGAAACACAACAAAACGTCAGTTTAGGGTCTAATGGGGATGATCGGGTACGTTCATTGCAAAAAATTCCGACGTGACTTCATGGCACGAACTTTTGCACTAGTTCGGCCCGTTTTACACCGAGTTTCGTAAGGCAACCAAACGGTGCCGAATGCACCCAAATTGTACAAAACGAACAAAAATGTCAATTTAGGGTACAATGGGGTGGATCGGGTGCGTTCGTTGCGAAAAATTCTGACGCGACTTCGTGGCACGACCTTTTGCACTAGTTCGGCCCGTTTTGCACCGAGTTTCGTAAGGCAACCAAACGGTCTCGAATGCACCCAAACGGTACGTATCGTGCCAAAACGTCAGTTTAGGGTCCAATGGGGTTGATCGGGTGCGTTCGTTGTCAAAAATTCCGACGCGACTTCGTGGCACGAGCTTTTGCACTAGTTCGGCCCGTTGTGCACCGAGTTTCGAAAGGCAACCAAACAGTCCCGAATGCATCCAAAATAGTACGAAACGCACAAAAATGTCAGTTTAGGGTCTAATGGGGTGGATCGGGTGCGTTCGTTGCGAAAAATTCTGACGCGACTTCGTGGCACAAACTTTTGCACTAGTTCGGCCTGTTTCGCACCCAGTTTCGTAAGGCAACCAAACGGTCCCGAATGCACCCAAATAATATGAAATGCACCAAAACGACAGTTTAGGGTCTAATGGGGTGGATTGGTTGCGTTCGTTGTGAAAAATTCTGACGCGACTTCGTGGGACGACCTTATGCACTAATTCGGCCCGTTTTGCACCGAGTTTCGTAAGGAAACCAAAAGGTTATGCACCCAAATAGTACGAAACGCACCAAAACGTTAGTTTTGGTCTAATAGGGAGGATCGGGTGCGTTCGTTGCAAAAAAATTCCGACGTGACTTCATGGCACGAACTTTTGCACTAGTTCGGCCCGTTGTGCACCGAGTTTTGTAAGGCAACCAAACAGCCCCGAATGCACCCAAATAGTACAAAATGCACCAAAACGTCAGTTTAGGATCTAATGGGGTGGATTGGGAGCGTTTGTTGTGAAAAATTCCGACGCGACTTCGTTTCACGAACTTTTGCACTAGATCGGCCCGTATTGCACCGAGTTTCGTAAGGCAACCAAAAGGTTCCGAATGCACCCAAATGGTACGAAACGCACCAAAACGTCAGTTTAGGGTCCAATGGGGTGGATCGGGTGCGTTCGTTGCAAGAAATTCCGACGCGACTTCGTGGCACGAACTTTTGTACTAGTTCGGTCCGTTGTACACTGAGTTTGGTAAGGCAACCAAACAGCCCCGAATGCACCCAAATAGTACAAAATGCACCAAAACGTCAGTTTAGGGTCTAATGGGGTGGATTGGGAGCGTTCGTTGTGAAAAATTCCGACGCGACTTCGTTTCACGAACTTTTGCACTAGATCGGCCCGTTTTGCACCGAGTTTCGTAAGGCAACCAAAAGGTTCCGAATGCACCCAAATGGTACGAAACGCACCAAAACGTCAGTTTAGGGTCCAATGGGGTAGATCGGGTGCGTTCGTTGCAAAAAATTCCGACGCGACTTCGTGGCACGAACTTTTGTACTAGTTCGGTCCGTTGTACACTGAGTTTGGTAAGGCAACCAAACAGCCCCGAATGCACCCAAATAGTGCAAAATGCACCAAAACGTCAGTTTAGGGTCTAATGGGGTGGATTGGGAGCGTTCGTTGTGAAAAATTCCGACGCGACTTCGTTTCACGAACTTTTGCACTAGATCGGCCCGTTTTGCACTGAGTTTCGTAAGGCAACCAAAAGGTTCCGAATGCATCCAAATTGTACGAAACACACCAAAACGTCAGTTTGGGGTCCAATGGGGTGGATCGGGTGCGTTCGTTGCAAAAAATTCCGACGCGACTTCGTGGCACGAACTTTTGCACTAGTTCGGCCCGTTTCGCACCGAGTTTCGTAAGGCAACCAAACGGTACCGAATGCACCCAAATAATTTGAAATGCACCAAAACGACAGTTTAGGGTCTAATGGGGTGGATTGGTTGCGTTCGTTGTGAAAAATTCCGACGCAACTTCGTGGAACGAACTTATGCACTAGTTCGGCCCGTTTTGCACCGAGTTTCGTAAGGCAACCAAAAGGTTATGCACCCAAATGGTACGAAACACACCAAAACGTTAGTTTTGGGTCTAATGGGGAGGATCGGGTGCGTTCGTTGCAAAAAAATTCCGATGTGACTTCATGGCACGAACTTTTGCACTAGTTCGGCCCGTTTTGTACCGAGTTTCGTAAGGCAACCAAACGGCCCCGAATGCACCCATAGTATGAAATGCACCAAAACATCAGTTTAGGGTCTAATGGGGTGGATTGGGTGTGTTCATTGTGAAAACTTCCGACGCGAATTCGTGGCACGAACTTTTGCACTAGTTTGGCCCGTTTTGCACCGAGTTTCGTAAGGCAAGCAAAAGGTCCCGAATGCACCCAAATGGTACGAAACGCACCAAAACGTCAGTTTAGGGTCTAACGGGGATGATCGGGTACGTTCGTTTCAAAAAATTCCGACGCGACTTCATGGCACGAACTTTTGCACTAGTTCGGCCCGTTGTGCACCGAGTTTCGTAAGGCAAGCAAAAGGTCCCGAATGCACCCAAATTGTACAAAACGCACCAAAACGTCAATTTAGGGTCCAATGGGGTGGATCGGGTGCATTCGTTGCAAAAAATTCTGACGCGACTTCGTGGCACGACCTTTTGCACTAGTTCGGCCCGTTTTGCACCGAGTTTCGTAAGGCAACCAAACGGCCCCGAATGCACCCAAATAGTATGAAACGCACCAAAACGTCAGTTTAGGGTCTAATGGGGTGGATCGGGTGTGTTCGTTGGGAAAACTTTCGACGCGACTTCATGGCACGAACTTTTGCACTAGTTCGGCCCGTTGTGCACCGAGTTTCGTAAGGCAAGCAAAAGGTCCCGAATGCACCCAAATGGTACGAAACGCACCAAAACGTCAGTTTAGGGTCTAATGGGGATGATCGGGTACGTTCATTGCAAAAAATTCCGACGTGACTTCATGCTACGAACTTTTCCACTAGTTCGGCCCGTTTTACACCGAGTTTCGTAAGGCAACCAAACGGTGCCGAATGCACCCAAATTGTACAAAACGCACCAAAATGTCAATTTAGGGTCCAATGGGGTGGATCGGGTGCGTTCGTTGCGAAAAATTCTGACGCGACATCGTGGCACGACCTTTTGCACTAGTTCGGCCCGTTTTGCACCGAGTTTCGTAAGGCAACCAAACGGTCTCGAATGCACCCAAACAGTACGTATCATGCCAAAACGTCAGTTTAGGGTCCAATGGGGTTGATCGGGTGCGTTCGTTGTGAAAAATTCCGACGCGACTTCGTGGCACGAGCTTTTGCACTAGTTCGGCCCGTTGTGCACCGAGTTTCGAAAGGCAACCAAACAGTCCCGAATGCATCCAAAATAGTGCGAAATGCACCAAAATGTCAGTTTAGGGTCTAATGGGGTGGATCGGGTGCGTTCGTTGCGAAAAATTCTGACGCGACTTCGTGGCACAAACTTTTGCACTAGTTCGGCCTGTTTCGCACCGAGTTTCGTAAGGCAACCAAACGGTCCCGAATGCACCCAAATAATATGAAATGCACCAAAACGACAGTTTAGGGTCTAATGGGGTGGATTGGTTGCGTTCGTTGTGAAAAATTCAGGACGCGACTTCGTGGCACGACCTTATGCACTAATTCGGCCCGTTTTGCACCGAGTTTCGTAAGGAAATCAAAAGGTTATGCACCCAAATGGTACGAAACGCACCAAAACATTAGTTTTGGTCTAATAGGGAGGATCGGGTGCGTTCGTTGCAAAAAAATTCCGACGTGACTTCATGGCACGAACTTTTGCACTAGTTCGGCCCGTTGTGCACCGAGTTTTGTAAGGCAACCAAACAGCCCCGAATGCACCCAAATAGTACAAAATGCACCAAAACGTCAGTTTAGGGTCTAATGGGGTGGATTGGGAGCGTTCGTTGTGAAAAATTCCGACACGACTTCGTTTCACGAACTTTTGCACTAGATCGGCCCGTTTTGCACCGAGTTTCGTAAGGCAACCAAAAGGTTCCGAATGCATCCAAATTGTACGAAACGCACCAAAACGTCAGTTTGGGGTCCAATGGGGTGGATCGGGTGCGTTCGTTGCAAAAAATTCCGACGCGACTTCGTGGCACGAACTTTTGCACTAGTTCGGCCCGTTTCGCACCGAGTTTCGTAAGGCAACCAAACGGTCCCGAATGCACCCAAATAATTTGAAATGCACCAAAACGACAGTTTAGGGTCTAATGGGGTGGATTGGTTGCGTTCGTTGTGAAAAATTCCGACGCGACTTCGTGGCACGAACTTATGCACTAGTTCGGCCCGTTTTGCACCGAGTTTCGTAAGGCAACCAAAAGGTTATGCACCCAAATGGTACGAAACACACCAAAACGTTAGTTTTGGGTCTAATGGGGAGGATCGGGTGCGTTCGTTGCAAAAAATTCCAATGTGACTTCATGGCACGAACTTTTGCACTAGTTCGGCCCGTTTTGTACCGAGTTTCGTAAGGCAACCAAACAGCCCCGAATGCACCCAAATAGTACAAAATGCACCAAAATGTCAGTTTAGGGTCTAATGGGGTGGATTGGGAGCGTTCGTTGTGAAAAATTCCGACGCGACTTCGTTTCACGAACTTTTGAACTAGATCGGCCCGTTTTGCACCGAGTTTCGTAAGGCAACCAAAAGGTTCCGAATGCACCCAAATGGTACGAAACGCACCAAAACGTCAGTTTAGGGTCCAATGGGGTGGATCGGGTGCGTTCGTTGCAAGAAATTCCGACGCGACTTCGTGGCACGAACTTTTGTACTAGTTCGGTCCGTTGTACACTGAGTTTGGTAAGGCAACCAAACAGCCCCGAATGCACCCAAATAGTACAAAATGCACCAAAACGTCAGTTTAGGGTCTAATGGGGTGGATTGGGAGCATTCGTTGTGAAAAATTCCGACGCGACTTCGTTTCACGAACTTTTGCACTAGATCGGCCCGTTTTGCACCGAGTTTCGTAAGGCAACTAAAAGGTTCCGAATGCACCCAAATGGTACGAAACGCACCAAAACGTCAGTTTAGGGTCCAATGGGGTGGATCGGGTGCGTTCGTTGCAAAAAATTCCGACGCGACTTCGTGGCACGAACTTTTGTACTAGTTCGGTCCGTTGTACACTGAGTTTGGTAAGGCAACCAAACAGCCCCGAATGCACCCAAATAGTACAAAATGCACCAAAACGTCAGTTTAGGGTCTAATGGGGTGGATTGGGAGCGTTCGTTGTGAAAAATTCCGACGCGACTTCGTTTCACGAACTTTTGCACTAGATCGGCCCGTTTTGCACCGAGTTTCGTAAGGCAACCAAAAGGTTCCGAATGCATCCAAATTGTACGAAACGCACCAAAACGTCAGTTTAGGGTCCAATGGGGTGGATCGGGTGCGTTCGTTGCAAAAAATTCCGACGCGACTTCGTGGCACGAACTTTTGCACTAGTTCGGCCCGTTTCGCACCGAGTTTCGTAAGGCACCCAAACGGTCCCGAATACACCCAAATAATTTGAAATGCACCAAAACGACAGTTTAGGGTCTAATGGGGTGGATTGGTTGCGTTCGTTGTGAAAAATTCCGACGCGACTTCGTGGCACGAACTTATGCACTAGTTCGGCCCGTTTTGCACCGAGTTTCGTAAGGCAACCAAAAGGTTATGCACCCAAATGGTACGAAACACACCAAAACGTTAATTTTGGGTCTAATGGGGAGGATCGGGTGCGTTCGTTGCAAAAAAATTCCAATGTGACTTCATGGCACGAACTTTTGCACTAGTTCGGCCCGTTTTGTACCGAGTTTCGTAAGGCAACCAAACGGCCCCGAATGCACCCATAGTATGAAATGCACCAAAACATCAGTTTAGGGTCTAATGGGGTGGATTGGGTGTGTTCGTTGTGAAAACTTCCGACGCGAATTCGTGGCACGAACTTTTGCACTAGTTCGGCCCGTTTTGCACCGAGTTTCGTAAGGCAACCAAACGGCCCCGAATGCACCCATAGTCTGAAATGCACCAAAACATCAGTTTAGGGTCTAATGGGGTGGATTGGGTGTGTTCGTTGTGAGAACTTCCGACGCGAATTCGTGGCACGAACTTTTGCACTAGTTCGGCCCGTTTTGCACCGAGTTTCGTAAGGCAACCAAACGGCCCCGAATGCACCCAAATAGTATGAAACGCACCAAAACGTCAGTTTAGGGTCTAATGGGGTGGATCGGGTGTGTTCGTTGGGAAAACTTTCGACGCGACTTCATGGCACGAACTTTTGCACTAGTTCGGCCCGTTGTGCACCGAGTTTCGTAAGGCAAGCAAAAGGTCCCGAATGCACCCAAATGGTACGAAACGCACCAAAACGTCAGTTTAGGGTCTAATGGGGATGATCGGGTACGTTCATTGCAAAAAATTCCGACGTGACTTCATGCTACGAACTTTTCCACTAGTTCGGCCCGTTTTACACCGAGTTTCGTAAGGCAACCAAACGGTGCCGAATGCACCCAAATTGTACAAAACGCACCAAAATGTCAATTTAGGGTCCAATGGGGTGGATCGGGTGCGTTCGTTGCGAAAAATTCTGACGCGACATCGTGGCACGACCTTTTGCACTAGTTCGGCCCGTTTTGCACCGAGTTTCGTAAGGCAACCAAACGGTCTCGAATGCACCCAAACAGTACGTATCATGCCAAAACGTCAGTTTAGGGTCCAATGGGGTTGATCGGGTGCGTTCGTTGTGAAAAATTCCGACGCGACTTCGTGGCACGAGCTTTTGCACTAGTTCGGCCCGTTGTGCACCGAGTTTCGAAAGGCAACCAAACAGTCCCGAATGCATCCAAAATAGTGCGAAATGCACCAAAATGTCAGTTTAGGGTCTAATGGGGTGGATCGGGTGCGTTCGTTGCGAAAAATTCTGACGCGACTTCGTGGCACAAACTTTTGCACTAGTTCGGCCTGTTTCGCACCGAGTTTCGTAAGGCAACCAAACGGTCCCGAATGCACCCAAATAATATGAAATGCACCAAAACGACAGTTTAGGGTCTAATGGGGTGGATTGGTTGCGTTCGTTGTGAAAAATTCAGGACGCGACTTCGTGGCACGACCTTATGCACTAATTCGGCCCGTTTTGCACCGAGTTTCGTAAGGAAATCAAAAGGTTATGCACCCAAATGGTACGAAACGCACCAAAACATTAGTTTTGGTCTAATAGGGAGGATCGGGTGCGTTCGTTGCAAAAAAATTCCGACGTGACTTCATGGCACGAACTTTTGCACTAGTTCGGCCCGTTGTGCACCGAGTTTTGTAAGGCAACCAAACAGCCCCGAATGCACCCAAATAGTACAAAATGCACCAAAACGTCAGTTTAGGGTCTAATGGGGTGGATTGGGAGCGTTCGTTGTGAAAAATTCCGACACGACTTCGTTTCACGAACTTTTGCACTAGATCGGCCCGTTTTGCACCGAGTTTCGTAAGGCAACCAAAAGGTTCCGAATGCACCCAAATGGTACGAAACGCACCAAAACGTCAGTTTGGGGTCCAATGGGGTGGATCGGGTGCGTTCGTTGCAAAAAATTCGGACCCGACTTCGTGGCACGAACTTTTGTACTAGTTCGGTCCGTTGTACACTGAGTTTGGTAAGGCAACCAAACAGCCCCGAATGCACCCAAATAGTACAAAATGCACCAAAACGTCAGTTTAGGGTCTAATGGGGAGGATTGGGAGCGTTCGTTGTGAAAAATTCCGACGCGACTTCGTTTCACGAACTTTTGCACTAGATCGGCCCGTTTTGCACTGAGTTTCGTAAGGCAACCAAAAGGTTCCGAATGCATCCAAATTGTACGAAACGCACCAAAACGTCAGTTTGGGGTCCAATGGGGTGGATCGGGTGCGTTCGTTGCAAAAAATTCCGACGCGACTTCGTGGCACGAACTTTTGCACTAGTTCGGCCCGTTTCGCACCGAGTTTCGTAAGGCAACCAAACGGTCCCGAATGCACCCAAATAATTTGAAATGCACCAAAACGACAGTTTAGGGTCTAATGGGGTGGATTGGTTGCGTTCGTTGTGAAAAATTCTGACGCGACTTCGTGGCACGAACTTATGCACTAGTTCGGCCCGTTTTGCACCGAGTTTCGTAAGGCAACCAAAAGGTTATGCACCCAAATGGTACGAAACACACCAAAACGTTAGTTTTGGGTCTAATGGGGAGGATCGGGTGCGTTCGTTGCAAAAAAATTCCGATGTGACTTCATGGCACGAACTTTTGCACTAGTTCGGCCCGTTTTGTACCGAGTTTCGTAAGGCAACCAAACGGCCCCGAATGCACCCATAGTATGAAATGCACCAAAACATCAGTTTAGGGTCTAATGGGGTGGATTGGGTGTGTTCATTGTGAAAACTTCCGACGCGAATTCGTGGCACGAACTTTTGCACTAGTTTGGCCCGTTTTGCACCGAGTTTCGTAAGGCAAGCAAAAGGTCCCGAATGCACCCAAATGGTACGAAACGCACCAAAACGTCAGTTTAGGGTCTAACGGGGATGATCGGGTACGTTCGTTTCAAAAAATTCCGACGCGACTTCATGGCACGAACTTTTGCACTAGTTCGGCCCGTTGTGCACCGAGTTTCGTAAGGCAAGCAAAATGTCTCGAATGCACCCAAATTGTACAAAACGCACCAAAACGTCAATTTAGGGTCCAATGCGGTGGATCGGGTGCATTCGTTGCAAAAAATTCTGACGCGACTTCGTGGCACGTCTTTTGCACTAGTTCGGCCCGTTTTGCACCGAGTTTCGTAAGGCAACCAAACGGTCTCGAATGCATCCAAACGGTACGTATCGTGCCAAAACGTCAGTTTAGGGTCCAATGGGGTTGATCGGGTGCGTTCGTTGTGAAAAATTCCGAAGCGACTTCGTGGCACGAACTTTTGCACTAGTTCGTCCCGTTGTGCACCGAGTTTCGAAAGGCAACCAAACAGTCCTGAATGCACCCAAAATAGTACGAAACGCACCAAAATGTCAGTTTAGGGTCTAATGGGGTGGATCGGGTGCGTTCGTTGCGAAAAATTCTGACGCGACTTCGTGGCACAAACTTTTGCACTAGTTCGGCCCGTTTCGCACCGAGTTTCGTAAGGCAACCAAACGGTGCCGAATGCACCCAAATAATATGAAATGCACCAAAACGACAGTTTAGGGTCTAATGGGGTGGATTGGTTGCGTTCGTTGTGAAAAATTCCGACGCGACTTCGTGGCACGAACTTATGCACTAGTTCGGCCCGTTTTGCACCGAGTTTCGTAAGGCAACCAAAAGGTTATGCACCCAAATGGTACGAAACACACCAAAACGTTAGTTTTGGGTCTAATGGGGAGGATCGGGTGCGTTCGTTGCAAAAAAATTCCAATGTGACTTCATGGCACGAACTTTTGCACTAGTTCGGCCCGTTTTGCACCGAGTTTCGTAAGGCAACCAAACGGCCCCGAATGCACCCATAGTCTGAAATGCACCAAAACATCAGTTTAGGGTCTAATGGGGTGGATTGGGTGTGTTCGTTGTGAAAACTTCCGACGCGAATTCGTGGCACGAACTTTTGCACTAGTTCGGCCCGTTTTGCACCGAGTTTCGTAAGGCAACCAAACGGCCCCGAATGCAACCAAATAGTATGAAACGCACCAAAACGTCAGTTTAGGGTCTAATGGGGTGGATCGGGTGTGTTCGTTGGGAAAACTTTCGACGCGACTTCATGGCACGAACTTTTGCACTAGTTCGGCCCGTTGTGCACTGAGTTTCGTAAGGCAAGCAAAAGGTCCCGAATGCACCCAAATGGTACGAAACGCACCAAAACGTCAGTTTAGGGTCTAATGGGGATGATCGGGTACGGTCATTGCAAAAAATTCCGACGTGACTTCATGGCACGAACTTTTCCACTAGTTCGGCCCGTTTTACACCGAGTTTCGTAAGGCAACCAAACGGTGCCGAATGCACCCAAATTGTACAAAACGCACCAAAATGTCAATTTAGGGTCCAATGGGGTGGATCGGGTGCGTTCGTTGCGAAAAATTCTGACGCGACTTCGTGGCACAAACTTTTGCACTAGTTCGGCCTGTTTCGCACCGAGTTTCGTAAGGCAACCAAACGGTGCCGAATGCACCCAAATAATATGAAATGCACCAAAACGACAGTTTAGGGTCTAATGGGGTGGATTGGTTGCATTCGTTGTGAAAAATTCAGGACGCGACTTCGTGGCACGACCTTATGCACTAATTCGGCCCGTTTTGCACCGAGTTTCGTAAGGAAACCAAAAGGTTATGCACCCAAATGGTACGAAACGCACCAAAACGTTAGTTTTGTTCTAATAGGGAGGATCGGGTGCGTTCGTTGCAAAAAAATTCCGACGTGACTTCATGGCACGAACTTTTGCACTAGTTCGGCCCGTTGTGCACCAAGTTTTGTAAGGCAACCAAACAGCCCCGAATGCACCCAAATAGTACAAAATGCACCAAAACGTCAGTTTAGGGTCTAATGGGGTGGATTGGGAGCGTTCGTTGTGAAAAATTCCGACACGACTTCGTTTCACGAACTTTTGCACTAGATCGGCCCATTTTGCACCGAGTTTCGTAAGGCAACCAAAAGGTTCCGAATGCACCCAAATGGTACGAAATGCACCAAAACATCAGTTTAGGGTCCAATGGGGTGGATCGGGTGCGTTCGTTGCAAAAAATTCCGACGCGACTTCGTGGCACGAACTTTTGTACTAGTTCGGTCTGTTGTACACTGAGTTTGGTAAGGCAACCAAACAGCCCCGAATGCACCCAAATAGTACAAAATGCACCAAAACGTCAGTTTAGGGTCTAATGGGGTGGATTGGGAGCGTTCGTTGTGAAAAATTCCGACGCGACTTCGTTTCACGAACTTTTGCACTAGATCGGCCCGTTTTGCACCGAGTTTCGTAAGGCAACCAAAAGGTTCCGAATGCCATCCAAATTGTACGAAACGCACCAAAACGTCAGTTTAGGGTCCAACGGGGTGGATCGGGTGCGTTTGTTGCAAAAAATTCCGACGCGACTTCGTGGCACGAACTTTTGCACTAGTTCGGCCCGTTTCGCACCGAGTTTCGTAAGGCAACCAAACGGTCCCGAATGCACCCAAATAATTTGAAATGCACCAAAACGACAGTTTAAGGTCTAATGGGGTGGATTGGTTGCGTTCGTTGTGAAAAATTCCTGACGCGACTTCGTGGCACGAACTTATGCACTAGTTCGGCCCGTTTTGCACCGAGTTTCGTAAGGCAACCAAAAGGTTATGCACCCAAATGGTATGAAACACACCAAAACGTTAGTTTTGGGTCTAATGGGGAGGATCGGGTGCGTTCGTTGCAAAAAAATTCCGATGTGACTTCATGGCACGAACTTTTGCACTAGTTCGGCCCGTTTTGTACCGAGTTTCGTAAGGCAACCAAACGGCCCCGAATGCACCCATAGTATGAAATGCACCAAAACATCAGTTTAGGGTCTAATGGGGTGGATTGGGTGTGTTCATTGTGAAAACTTCCGACGCGAATTCGTGGCACGAACTTTTGCACTAGTTTGGCCCGTTTTGCACCGAGTTTCGTAAGGCAAGCAAAAGGTCCCGAATGCACCCAAATGGTACGAAACGAGCCAAAACGTCAGTTTAGGGTCTAACGGGGATGATCGGGTACGTTCGTTTCAAAAAATTCCGACGCGACTTCATGGCACGAACTTTTGCACTAGTTCGGCCCGTTGTGCACCGAGTTTCGTAAGGCAAGCAAAATGTCCCGAATGCACCCAAATTGTACAAAACGCACCAAAACGTCAATTTAGGGTCCAATGGGGTGGATCGGGTGCATTCGTTGCAAAAAATTCTGACGCGACTTCGTGGCACGACCTTTTGCACTAGTTCGGCCCGTTTTGCACCGAGTTTCGTAAGGCAACCAAACGGTCTCGAATGCATCCAAACGGTACGTATCGTGCCAATACGTCAGTTTAGGGTCTAATGGGGTGGATTGGGAGCGTTCGTTGTGAAAAATTCCGACGCGACTTCGTGGCACGAACTTTTGCACTAGATCGGCCCGTTGTGCACCGAGTTTCGTAAGGCAACCAAAAGGTTCCGAATGCATCCAAATTGTACGAAACGCACCAAAACGTCAGTTTAGCGTCCAATGGGGTGGATCGGGTGCGTTCGTTGCCAAAAATTCCGACGCGACTTCGTGGCACGAACTTTTGCACTAGTTCGGCCCGTTTCGCACCGAGTTTCGTAAGGCAACCAAACGGTCCCGAATGCACCCAAATAATATGAAATGCACCAAAACGACAGTTTAGGGTCTAATGGGGTGGATTGGTTGCATTCGTTGTGAAAAATTCCGACGCGACTTCGTGGCACGAACTTATGCACTAGTTCGGCCCGTTTTGCACCGAGTTTCGTAAGGCAACCAAAAGGTTATGCACCCAAATGGTACGAAACACACCAAAACGTTAGTTTTGGGTCTAATGGGGAGGATCGGGTGCGTTCGTTGCAAAAAAAATTCCAATGTGACTTCATGGCACGAACTTTTGCACTAGTTCGGCCCGTTTTGCACCGAGTTTCGTAAGGCAACCAAACGGCCCCGAATGCACCCATAGTCTGAAATGCACCAAAACATCAGTTTAGGGTCTAATGGGGTGGATTGGGTGTGTTCGTTGTGAAAACTTCCGACGCGAATTCGTGGCACGAACTTTTGCACTAGTTCGGCCCGTATTGCACCGAGTTTCGTAAGGCAACCAAACGGCCCCGAATGCACCCAAATAGTATGAAACGCACCAAAACGTCAGTTTAGGGTCTAATGGGGTGGATCGGGTGTGTTCGTTGGGAAAACTTTCGACGCGACTTCATGGCACGAACTTTTGCACTAGTTCGGCCCGTTGTGCACCGAGTTTCGTAAGGCAAGCAAAAGGTCCCGAATGCACCCAAATGGTACGAAACGCACCAAAACGTCAGTTTAGGGTCTAATGGGGATGATCGGGTACGTTCATTGCAAAAAATTCCGACGTGACTTCATGGCACGAACTTTTGCACTAGTTCGGCCCGTTTTACACCGAGTTTCGTAAGGCAACCAAACGGTGCCGAATGCACCCAAATTGTACAAAACGCACCAAAATGTCAATTTAGGGTCCAATGGGGTGGATCGGGTGTGTTCGTTGCGAAAAATTCTGACGCGACATCGTGGCACGACCTTTTGCACTAGTTCGGCCCGTTTTGCACCGAGTTTCGTAAGGCAACCAAACGGTCTCGAATGCACCCAAACGGTACGTATCATGCCAAAACGTCAGTTTAGGGTCCAATGGGGTTGATCGGGTGCGTTCGTTGTGAAAAATTCCGACGCGACTTCGTGGCACGAGCTTTTGCACTAGTTCGGCCCGTTGTGCACCGAGTTTCGAAAGGCAACCAAACAGTCCCGAATGCATCCAAAATAGTACGAAATGCACCAAAATGTCAGTTTAGGGTCTAATGGGGTGGATCGGGTGCGTTCGTTGCGAAAAATTCTGATGCGACTTCGTGGCACAAACTTTTGCACTAGTTCGGCCTGTTTCGCACCGAGTTTCGTAAGGCAACCAAACGGTCCCGAATGCACCCAAATAATATGAAATGCACCAAAACGACAGTTTAGGGTCTAATGGGGTGGATTGGTTGCATTCGTTGTGAAAAATTCAGGACGCGACTTCGTGGCACGACCTTATGCACTAATTCGGCCCGTTTTGCACCGAGTTTCGTAAGGAAACCAAAAGGTTATGCACCCAAATGGTACGAAACGCACCAAAACGTTAGTTTTGGTCTAATAGGGAGGATCGGGTGCGTTCGTTGCAAAAAAATTCCGACGTGACTTCATGGCACGAACTTTTGCACTAGTTCGGCCCGTTGTGCACCGAGTTTTGTAAGGCAACCAAACAGCCCCGAATGCACCCAAATAGTACAAAATGCACCAAAACGTCAGTTTAGGGTCTAATGGGGTGGATTGGGAGCGTTCGTTGTGAAAAATTCCGACACGACTTCGTTTCACGAACTTTTGCACTAGATCGGCCCGTTTTGCACCGAGTTTCGTAAGGCAACCAAAAGGTTCCGAATGCACCCAAATGGTACGAAACGCACCAAAACGTCAGTTTAGGGTCCAATGGGGTGAATCGGGTGCGTTCGTTGCAAAAAATTCCGACGCGACTTCGTGGCACGAACTTTTGTACTAGTTCGGTCCGTTGTACACTGAGTTTGGTAAGGCAACCAAACAGCCCCGAATGCACCCAAATAGTACAAAATGCACCAATACGTCAGTTTAGGGTCTAATGGGGTGGATTGGGAGCGTTCGTTGTGAAAAATTCCGACGCGACTTCGTTTCACGAACTTTTGCACTAGATCGGCCCGTTTTGCACCGAGTTTCGTAAGGCAACCAAAAGGTTCCGAATGCATCCAAATTGTACGAAACGCACCAAAACGTCAGTTTAGCGTCCAATGGGGTGGATCGGGTGCGTTCGTTGCCAAAAATTCCGACGCGACTTCGTGGCACGAACTTTTGCACTAGTTCGGCCCGTTTCGCACCGAGTTTCGTAAGGCAACCAAACGGTCCCGAATGCACCCAAATAATATGAAATGCACCAAAACAACAGTTTAGGGTCTAATGGGGTGGATTGGTTGCGTTCGTTGTGAAAATTTCCGACGCGACTTCGTGGCACGAAATTATGCACTAGTTCGGCCCGTTTTGCACCGAGTTTCGTAAGGCAACCAAAAGGTTATGCACCCAAATGGTACGAAACACACCAAAACGTTAGTTTTGGGTCTAATGGGGAGGATCGGGTGCGTTCGTTGCAAAAAAATTCCGATGTGACTTCATGGCACGAACTTTTGCACTAGTTCGGCCCGTTTTGTACCGAGTTTCGTAAGGCAACCAAACGGCCCCGAATGCACCCATAGTATAAAATGCACCAAAACATCAGTTTAGGGTCTGATGGAGTGGATTGGGTGTGTTCATTGTGAAAACTTCCGACGCGAATTCGTGGCACGAACTTTTGCACTAGTTTGGCCCGTTTTGCACCGAGTTTCGTAAGGCAAGCAAAAGGTCCCGAATGCACCCAAATGGTACGAAACGCACCAAAATGTCAGTTTAGGGTCTAACGGGGATGATCGGGTATGTTCGTTTCAAAAAATTCCGACGTGACTTCATGGCACGAACTTTTGCACTAGTTCGGCCCGTTTTGCACCAAGTTTCGTAAGGCAACCAAACGGTGCCGAATGCACCCAAATTGTACAAAACGCACCAAAACGTCAATTTAGGGTCCAATGGGGTGGATCGGGTGCATTCGTTGCGAAAAATTCTGACGCGACTTCGTGGCACGACCTTTTGCACTAGTTCGGCCCGTTTTGCACCGAGTTTTGTAAGGCAACCAAACGGTCTCGAATGCATCCAAATGGTACGTATCATGCCAAAACGTCAGTTTAGGGTCCAATGGGGTTGATCGGGTGCGTTCGTTGTGAAAAATTCCGAAGCGACTTCGTGGCACGAACTTTTGCACTAGTTCGGCCCGTTGTGCACCGAGTTTCGAAAGGCAACCAAACGGTCCTGAATGCACCCAAAATAGTACGAAACGCACCAAAATGTCAGTTTAGGGTCTAATGGGGTGGATTGGTTGCGTTCGTTGTGAAAAATTCCGACGCGACTTCGTGGCACGACCTTATGCACTAATTCGGCCCGTTTTGCACCGAGTTTCGTAAGGCAACCAAAAGGTTATGCACCCAAATGGTACGAAACGCACCAAAACGTTAGTTTTGGTCTAATAGGGAGGATCGGGTGCGTTCGTTGCAAAAAAATTCCGACGTGACTTCATGGCACGAAATTTTGCACTAGTTCGGCCCGTTGTGCACCGTGTTTTGTAAGGCAACCAAACAGCCCCGAATGCACCCAAATAGTACAAAATGCACCAAAACGTCAGTTTAGGGTCTAATGGGGTGGATTGGGAGTGTTCGTTGTGAAAAATTTCGACGCGACTTCGTTTCACGAACTTTTGCACTAGATCGGCACGTTTTGCACCGAGTTTCGTAAGGCAACCAAAATGGTTCCGAATGCACCCAAATGGTACGAAACGCACCAAAACGTCAGTTTAGGGTCCAATGGGGTGGATCGGGTGCGTTCGTTGCAAAAAATTCCGACGCGACTTCGTGGCACGAACTTTTGTACTAGTTCGGCCCGTTCTACACTGAATTTGGTAAGGCAACCAAACAGCCACAAATGCACCCAAATAGTACGAAACGCACCAAAACGTCAATTTAGGGTCTAATGGGGTGGATCGGGTGCGTTCGTTGTGAAAAATTTCGACGCGACTTCGTTTCACGAACTTTTGCACTAGATCGGCCCGTTTTGCACTGAGTTTCGTAAGGCAACCAAAAGGTTCCGAATGCATCCAAATTGTACGAAACGCACCAAAACGTCAGTTTAGGGTCCAATGGGGTGGATCTTGTGCGTTCGTTGCGAAAAATTCCGATGCGACTTCGTGGCACGAACTTTTGCACTAGTTCGGCCCGTTTCGCACCGAGTTTCGTAAGGCAACCAAACGGTCCCGAATGCACCCAAATAATATGAAATGCACCAAAACGACAATTTAGGGTCTAATGGGGTGGATTGGTTGCGTTCGTTGTGAAAAATTCCGACGCGACTTCGTGGCACGAAATTATGCACTAGTTCGGCCCGTTTTGCACCGAGTTTCGTAAGGCAACCAAAAGGTTATGCACCCAAATGGTACGAAACACACCAAAACGTTAGTTTTGGGTCTAATGGGGAGGATCGGGTGCGTTCGTTGCAAAAAAATTCCGATGTGACTTCATGGCACGAACTTTTGCACTAGTTCGGCCCGTTTTGTACCGAGTTTCGTAAGGCAACCAAACGGCCCCGAATGCACCCATAGTATAAAATGCACCAAAACATCAGTTTAGGGTCTAATGGGGTGGATTGGGTGTGTTCATTGTGAAAACTTCCGACGCAAATTCGTGGCACGAACTTTTGCACTAGTTTGGCCCGTTTTGCACCGAGTTTCGTAAGGCAAGCAAAAGGTCCCGAATGCACCCAAATGGTACGAAACGCACCAAAACGTCAGTTTAGGGTCTAACGGGGATGATCGGGTACGTTCGTTTCAAAAATTTCCGACGTGACTTCATGGCACGAACTTTTGCACTAGTTCGGCCCTGTTTTGCACCAAGTTTCGTAAGGCAACCAAACGGTGCCGAATGCACCCAAATTGTACAAACGCACCACAACGTCAATTTAGGGTCCAATGGGGTGGATCGGGTGCATTCGTTGCGAAAAATTCTGACGCGACTTCGTGGCACGACCTTTTGCACTAGTTCGGGCCCGTTTGCACCGAGTATTCGTAAGGCAACCAAACGGTCTCGAATGCATCCAAATGGTACGTATCGTGCCAAAACGTCAGTTTAGGGTCCAATGGGGTTGATCGGGTGCGTTCGTTGTGAAAAATTCCGAAGCGACTTCGTGGCACGAACTTTTGCACTAGTTCGGCCCGTTGTGCACCGAGTTTCGAAAGGCAACCAAACGGTCCTGAATGCACCCAAAATAGTACGAAACGCACCAAAATGTCAGTTTAGGGTCTAATGGGGTGGATTGGTTGCGTTCGTTGTGAAAAATTCCGACGCGACTTCGTGGCACGACCTTATGCACTAATTCGGCCCGTTTTGCACCGAGTTTCGTAAGGCAACCAAAAGGTTATGCACCCAAATGGTACGAAACGCACCAAAACGTTAGTTTTGGTCTAATAGGGAGGATCGGGTGCGTTCAGTTGCAAAAAAATTCCGACGTGACTTCATGGCACGAACTTTTGCACTAGTTCGGCCCGTTGTGCACCGAGTTTTGTAAGGCAACCAAACAGCCCCGAATGCACCCAAATAGTACAAAATGCACCAAAACGTCAGTTTAGGGTCTAATGGGGTGGATTGGGAGCGTTCGTTGTGAAAAATTCCGACGCGACTTCGTTTCACGAACTTTTGCACTAGATCGGCACGTTTTGCACCGAGTTTCGTAAGGCAACCAAAAGGTTCCGAATGCACCCAAATGGTACGAAACGCACCAAAATGTCAGTTTAGGGTCCAATGGGGTGGATCGGGTGCGTTCGTTACAAAAAATTCCGACGCGACTTCGTGGCACGAACTTTTGTACTAGTTCGGTCCGTTGTACACTGAGTTTGGTAAGGCAACCAAACAGCCCCGAATGCACCCAATAGTACAAAATGCACCAAAACATCAGTTTAGGGTCTAATGGGGTGGATTGGGAGCTGTTCGTTGTGAAAAATTCCGACGCGACTTCGTTTCACGAACTTTTGCACTAGATCGGCCCGTTTTGCACTGAGTTTCGTAAGGCAACCAAAAGGTTCCGAATGCATCCAAATTGTACGAAACGCACCAAAACGTCAGTTTAGGGTCCAATGGGGTGGATCGTGTGCGTTCGTTGCGAAAAATTCCGACGCGACTTCGTGGCACGAACTTTTGCACTAGTTCGGCCCGTTTCGCACCGAGTTTCGTAAGGCAACCAAACGGTCCCGAATGCACCCAAATAATATGAAATGCACCAAAACGACAGTTTAGGGTCTAATGGGGTGGATTGGTTGCGTTCGTTGTGAAAAATTCCGACGCGACTTCGTGGCACGAACTTATGCACTAGTTCGGCCCGTTTGGCACCGAGTTTCTTAAGGCAACCAAAAGGTTATGCACCCAAATGGTACGAAACACACCAAAACATTAGTGTTGGGTCTAATGGGGAGGATCGGGTGCGTTTGTTGCAAAAAAATTCCGATGTGACTTCATGGCACGAACTTTTGCACTAGTTCGGCCCGTTTTGTACCGAGTTTCGTAAGGCAACCAAACGGCCCCGAATGCACCCATAGTATGAAAATGCACCAAAACATCTGTTTAGGGCCTAATGGGGTGGATTGGGTGTGTTCGTTGTGAAAACTTCCGACGCGACTTCGTGGCATGAACTTTTGCACTAGTTCGGCCCGTTTTGCACCGAGTTTCGTAAGGCAACCAAAAGGTCCCGAATGCACCCAAATGGTACGAAACACACCAAAACGTTAGTTTTGGGTCTAACGGGGATGATCGGGTACGTTCGTTTCAAAAAATTCCGACGTGACTTCATGGCACGAACTTTTGCACTAGTTCGGCCCGTTTTGCACCAAGTTTCGTAAGGCAACCTAAACGGTGCCGAATGCACCCAAATTGTACAAAACGCACCAAAACGTCAATTTAGGGTCCAATGGGGTGGATCGGGTGCATTCGTTGCGAAAAATTCTGACGCGACTTCGTGGCACGACCTTTTGCACTAGTTCGGCCCGTTTTGCACTGAGTTTCGTAAGGCAACCAAACGGTCTCGAATGCATCCAAACGGTACGTATCATGCCAAAACGTCAGTTTAGGGTCCAATGGGGTTGATCGGGTGCGTTCGTTGTGAAAAATTCCGAAGCGACTTCGTGGCAAGAACTTTTGCACTAGTTCGGCCCGTTGTGCACCGAGTTTCGAAAGGCAACCAAACAGTCCTGAATGCACCCAAAATAGTACGAAACGCACCAAAATGTCAGTTTAGGGTCTAATGGGGTGGATCTGGTTGCGTTCGTTGTGAAAAATTCCGACGCGACTTCGTGGCACGACCTTATGCACTAATTCGGCCCGTTTTGCACCGAGTTTCGTAAGGCAACCAAAAGGTTATGCACCCAAATGGTACGAAACGCACCAAAACGTTAGTTTTGGTCTAATAGGGAGGATCGGGTGCGTTCGTTGCAAAAAAATTCCGACGTGACTTCATGGCACGAACTTTTGCACTAGTTCGGCCCGTTGTGCACCGAGTTTTGTAAGGCAACCAAACAGCCCCGAATGCACCCAAATAGTACAAAATGCACCAAAACGTCAGTTTAGGGTCTAATGGGGTGGATTGGGAGCGTTCGTTGTGAAAAATTCCGACGCGACTTCGTTTCACGAACTTTTGCACTAGATCGGCCCGTTTTGCACCGAGTTTCGTAAGGCAACCAAAAGGTTCCGAATGCACCCAAATGGTACGAAACGCACCAAAATGTCAGTTTAGGGTCCAATGGGGTGGATCGGGTGCGTTCGTTAGCAAAAAATTCCGACGCGACTTCGTGGCACGAACTTTTGTACTAGTTCGGTCCGTTGTACACTGAGTTTGGTAAGGCAACCAAACAGCCCCGAATGCACCCAAATAGTACAAAATGCACCAAAACAGTCAGTTTAGGGTCTAATGGGGTGGATTGGGAGCGTTCGTTGTGAAAAATTCCGACGCGACTTCGTTTCACGAACTTTTGCACTAGATCGGCCCGTTTTGCACTGAGTTTCGTAAGGCAACCAAAAGGTTCCGAATGCATCCAAATTGTACGAAACGCACCAAAACGTCAGTTTAGGGTCCAATGGGGTGGATCGTGTGCGTTCGTTGCGAAAAATTCCGACGCGACTTCGTGGCACGAACTTTTGCACTAGTTCGGCCCGTTTCGCACCGAGTTTCGTAAGGCAACCAAACGGTCCCGAATGCACCCAAATAATATGAAATGCACCAAAACGACAGTTTAGGGTCTAATGGGGTGGATTGGTTGCGTTCGTTGTGAAAAATTCCGACGCGACTTCGTGGCACGAACTTATGCACTAGTTCGGCCCGTTTGGCACCGAGTTTCGTAAGGCAACCAAAAGGTTATGCACCCAAATGGTACGAAACACACCAAAACAGTTAGTGTTGGGTCTAATGGGGAGGATCGGGTGCGTTCGTTGCAAAAAAATTCCGATGTGACTTCATGGCACGAACTTTTGCACTAGTTCGGCCCGTTTTGTACCGAGTTTCGTAAGGCAACCAAACGGCCCCGAATGCACCCATAGTATGAAAATGCACCAAAACATCTGTTTAGGGTCTAATGCGGGTGGATTGGGTGTGTTCGTTGTGAAAACTTCCGACGCGACTTCGTGGCATGAACTTTTGCACTAGTTCGGCCCGTTTTGCACCGAGTTTCGTAAGGCAACCAAAAGGTCCCGATGCACCCAAATGGTACGAAACACACCAAAACGTTAGTTTTGGGTCTAACGGGGATGATCGGGTACGTTCGTTTCAAAAAATTCCGACGTGACTTCATGGCACGAACTTTTGCACTAGTTCGGCCCGTTTTGCACCAAGTTTCGTAAGGCAACCAACGGTGCCGAATGCACCCAAATTGTACAAAACGCACCAAAACGTCAATTTAGGGTCCAATGGGGTGGATTGGGTGCATTCGTTGCGAAAAACTTCTGACGCGACTTCGTGGCACGACCTTTGCACTAGTTCGGCCCGTTTTGCACTGAGTTTCGTAAGGCAACCAAACGGTCTCGAATGCATCCAAACGGTACGTATCATGCCAAACGTCAGTTTAGGGTCCAATGGGGTGGATCGGGTGCGTTCGTTGCAAAAATTCCGACGCGACTTCGTGGCACGAAACTTTTGCACTAGTTCGGTCCCGTTTGTACACTGAGTTTCGGTAAGGCAACCAAACAGGTCCCGAATGCACCCAAATAGTACGAAATGCACCAAACGTCAGTTTAGGGTCTAATGGGTGGATTGGTGCGTTCGTTGTGAAAAATTCCGACGCGACTTCGTTTGCACGAACTTATGCACTAGATCGGCCCTGTTTTGCACCGAGTTTCGTAAGGCAACCAAAAGGTTCGAATGCACCCAAATGGTACGAAACGCACCAAAACGTCAGTTTAGGGTCCAATAGGGGTGGATCGGGTGCGTTCGTTGCAAAAAATTCCGACGCTGACTTCGTGGCACGAACTTTTGCACTAGTTCGGCCCGTTGTAGCACCGAGTTTTGTAAGGCAACCCAAACAGCCCCGAATGCACCCAAATAGTACAAAATGCACCAAAACGTCAGTTTAGGGTCTAATGGGGTGGATTGGGAGCGTTCGTTGTGAAAAATTCCGACGCGACTTCGTTTCACGAACTTTTGCACTAGATCGGCCCGTTTTGCACCGAGTTTCGTAAGGCAACCAAAAGGTTCCGAATGCACCCAAATGGTACGAAACACACCAAAACGTCAGTTTAGGGTCCAATGGGGTGGATCGGGTGCGTTCGTTGCAAAAAATTCCGACGCGACTTCGTGGCACGAACTTTTGTACTAGTTCGGTCCGTTGTACACTGAGTTTGGTAAGGCAACCAAACAGCCCCGAATGCACCCAAATAGTACAAAATGCACCAAAACGTCAGTTTAGGGTCTAATGGGGTGGATTGGGAGCGTTCGTTGTGAAAAATTCCGACGCGACTTCGTTTCACGAACTTTTGCACTAGATCGGCCCGTTTTGCACCGAGTTTCGTAAGGCAACCAAAAGGTTCCGAATGCATCCCAAATTGTACGAAACGCACCAAAACGTCAGTTTAGGGTCCAATGGGGTGGATCGTGTGCGTTCATTGCGAAAAATTCCGACGCGACTTCGTGGCACGAACTTTTGCACTAGTTCGGCCCGTTTCGCACCGAGTTTCGTAAGGCAACCAAACGGTCCCGAATGCACCCAAAAAATATGAAATGCACCAAAACGATAGTTTAGGGTCTAATGGGGTGGATTGGTTGCGTTCGTTGTGAAAAATTCCGACGCGACTTCGTGGCACGAACTTATGCACTAGTTCGGCCCGTTTGGCACCGAGTTTCGTAAGGCAACCAAAAGGTTATGCACCCAAATGGTACGAAACGCACCAAAAAGTTAGTATAGGGTCTAATGGGGAGGATCGGGTGCGTTCATTGCAAAAAAATTCCGACGTGACTTCATGGCACGAACTTTTGCACTAGTTCGGCCCGTTTTGCACCGAGTTTCGTAAGGCAACCAAACGGCCCCGAATGCACCCATAGTATGAAAATGCACCAAAACAGTTTAGGGTCTAATGCGGTGGATTGGGTGTGTTCGTTGTGAAAACTTCCGACGCGACTTCGTGGCATGAACTTTTGCACTAGTTCGCCCGTTTGCACCGAGTTCGTAAGGCAACCAAAAGGTCCGAATGCAACCAAATGGTACGAAACACAAACAAAACGATGTTAGTTTGGGTATAATGGGGAGGAGCGGGTGCGTTCGTTGCAAAAAAAAATTCACGATGTGACTTCAGGGCCGAAACTTTTGCACTAGTTGGCCCGTTTTGTTACCGAGTTTCGTAAGGCAAAACCAAACGGCCCCGAATGCACCCATAGTATGAAATGCACCAAAACATAGTTTAGGGTCTAATGGGGTGGATTGGGTTTGTTCATTGTGAAACCTTCCGACGCGAATCGTGGCACGAACTTTTGCACTAGGTTGGCCCGTTTGCACGGAGTTTCGTAATGCAAGCAAAAGGTTCCCGAATGCACCAAATGGTAGAACGCACCCAAACACGTCAGTTTCGGTTCTAACGGGGATGGATCGGGTACGTTCTTTTCAAAAAATTCCCGACGTGACTTCATGGCACGAACTTTTGCACTAGTTCGGCCCGTTTTGCACCAAGTTTCGTAAGCAACAAAACGGTGCCGAATGCACCCAAATTGTACAAAACGCACCAAAACGTCAATTTAGGGTCTAATGGGGTGGATCAGGTGCATTCGTTGTGAAAAATTCTGACGCGACTTGTGGCACGACCTTTTGCACTAGTTCGGCCCGTTTTGCACCGAGTTTCGTAAGGCAACCAAACGGTCTCGAATGCATCCAAACGGTATGTATCGCACCAAAACGTCAGTTTAGGGTCCAATGGGGTTGATGGGTGCGTTCGTTGTGAAAAATTCCGAAGCGACTTCGTGGCAAAACTTTTGCACTAGTTCGGCCCGTTGTGCACCGAGTTTTGAAAGGCAACCAAACAGTCCTGAATGCACCCAAATAGTACGAAACGCACCAAAATGTCAGTTTAGGGTCTAATGGGGTGGATCGGGTGCGTTCGTTGTGAAAAAATTCCGACGCGACTTCGTGGCACGACCTTATGCACTAATTCGGCCTGTTTTTGCACCGAGTTTCGTAAGGCAACCAAAAGGTTATGCACCCAAATGAGTTACGGAAACGCACCAAACGGTGTTTTGGGTCTAATAGGGAGGATCGGGTGCGTTCGTTGCAAAAAATTCCGACGTGATTCATGGCCGAACTTTGCACTAGTTCGTCCCGTTGTGCACCGAGTTTTGTAAGGCAACCAAACAGCCCGAATGCACCCAAATAGTACAAAAATGCAGCAAAACGCAGTTTAGGGTCTAATGGGGTGGATTGGGAGCGTTCGTTGTGAAAAATTCCGACGCGACTTCGTTTCACGAACTTTTGCACTAGATCGGCCCCGTTTTGCACCGAGTTTCGTAAGGCAACCAAAAGGTTCCGAATGCACTCAAATGGTACGAAACGCACCAAAACGTCAGTTAGGGTCCAATGGGGTGGATCGGGTGCGTTCGTTGCAAAAATTCCGACGCGACTTAGTGGCACGAACTTTTGTACTAGTTCGGTCCGTTGTACACTGAGTTTGGTAAGGCAACCAAACAGCCCCGAATGCACCCAAATAGTACAAAATGCACCAAAACGTCAGTTTAGGGTCTAATGGGGTGGATTGGGTGCGTTCGTTGTGAAAAATTCCGACGCGACTTCATTTCACGAACTTTTGCACTAGATCGGCCCGTTTTGCACCGAGTTTCGTAAGGCAACCAAAAGGTTCCGAATGCATCCAAATTGTACGAAACGCACCAAAACATCAGTTAGGGTCCAATGGGGCGGATCGTTCGTTCATTGCGAAAAATTCCGACGCGACTTCGTGGCACGAACTTTTGCACTAGTTCGGCCCGTTTCGCACCGAGTTTCGTAAGGCAACCAAACGGTCTCGAATGCACCCAAATAATATGAAATGCACCAAAACGACAGTTTAGGGTCTAATGGGGTGGATTGGTTGCGTTCGATGTGAAAAATTCCGACGCGACTTCGTGGCACGAACTTATGCACTAGTTCGGCCCGTTTGGCACCGAGTATCGTAAGGCAACCAAAAGGTTATGCACCCAAATGGTACGAAACGCACCAAAACGTTAGTTTTGGTCTAATAGGGAGGATCGGCTCGCGTTCGTTGCAAAAAAATTCCGACGTGACTTCATGGCACGAAACTTTTGCAACTAGTTCGGCCCGTTGTGCACCGAGTTTGTAAGGCAACCAAACAGCCCCGAATGCACCAAATAGTAGCAAAATGCACCAAAACGTCAGTTTAGGGTCTAATGGGGTGGATTGGAGCGGTTCGTTGTGAAAAATTCCGACGCGACTTCGTTTCACGAACTTTTGCACTAGGTCGCCCCGTTTTGCACCGAGTTTCGTAAGGCAACCAAAAGGTTCCGAATGCACCAAAATGGTACGAAACGCACCAAAACGTCAGTTTAGGG